>NW_017731488.1:2020439-2024318 GCF_001890085.2 Hipposideros armiger
GTGTCCCTCCTGTCTGGAGGACCACCATGCGCCCCTGAGCAGCCCAGGGCAATCACTCACCTTTTCTTCCCTGGAATGCATGAACACAATAGAAAATGGGAAGTACTGAACAACTAGGGGGCAAATTCCTGAGATGCCAAGGCAGTGGGTCAAGTCCCTAATGATGGGGCCTTTGGGGCAAGCGGATGATTCAATGTGACCCTACCCAGAAGAGGAGAGAGCTGGAGGGGGAGCTGCAGGAGGCAGTAAGCTCCTGGGCAGCTAGGATTGCTTCCTTGATCTACACAATAGCTAGCCCGGAGTGGGAATTATACATGCTGAATAAATGAGTAATAGCCACCATTTATGGAACACATTCCATGCCCCCAGCACTGCACTAGAGCCTTCACATACATCCCAGACTAGAAACCTGCTAAGGCGGGGATTCAGGCAGGTTCCGTAACTTGCCCAAGCCCTACAGCTAGTAAATGATAAAGTCTGGATTCAAATCCAGGACAATCTAACTCTTTAATGAAAACTCTTATTATAGAATGCTCTCCCAACTCTCCACACCATGCTGGCCAATGGACGCCCCACTACGAGAGAACAGGACAATGCAAGCCATAAAGTACCGCGTCTACCTGGGGGCTCTCCTAGAAACATAACCGAGAAGCTGGAAGGCATGGGCGGGGTGAGGCCAGCTCTTACCCACAGCCAGGTTGAACAGCAAACCTCCCCAGCGCTTATTATACTGCAGGTAATTGGCCAGGCCAGTGCAGTACTCATAACGGGGAATCCACAGAGGCTGCTCCACGGTCTCCTCTGCCTCCAGACAGGGGTAGAAGAGCCGAAAGAAGCTCCCCTGTAGGAAAGAGAAAAGAAGAGCTGCTCAGAGCAAGAAGCCCAAGCACTGCTCGATTTCCCAGCACACACACTCAGGAGGTGTTCAGGGCACCAGCAAAACACCAAAACAGGAAAATCTTAGCTTCAATTCATATACCTGAATTTTACATTCAGAAAATCCAGAAAAAAAGCAGTTTCATTTTTAGCATACACGTAAGGCTTATGTTATTTCAAATATCCAAATGTATTTTGAATTATGTCTGGAAGGCACCAAAATATTTGCAGTGCTTGGGACATTGGAAGATTTCAATCAGGCACTGTGCCCAGGCCTGGAGGAGCCCCGGGAGGGAGAAATCAGCCCTCGTGCTGAATGGGGTAGGTCAGTGGGTCACCTCCAGGCTGGCCCTTGGTAAGTAGCAGTACACTCATTTTACACAGGAGTAGGTGAGAGGTTCCCCGGAAGTATGTGCTTCTCACAAGAGAGAGGGAAGTCCAAGGACCAGCAGAGAAGGGGCCTAGGAACTGATGGAGGAAAAGTCTGGAGCCAAAGCAGGAGGGGGAAGTAAACGAAGGCAGGAGAGGAAGAAAAGGAGACTATCTTCCTATCCAGGATGGGGAGTCAATGGGAAGCCAGTGGCACACGATCCACTGCTCGTCCTCTCATACACTCAGATTAGTATGAGATCGAACACCTTTCCAGGATCAGGCATCTCAAGACAGGTGAGAGGATCTGAAAGCTGCCTTTGAAGCCAGAGCCCCCCTTTCCTGCTAGCTACAGAAAGAACCCATCATCTCTATCAAGGGGTTTCTCATTGGAAGGAGGAAGAAAAAGGTCAGGCAAGACAGACCTCAGGGCTCTATAACCACATCCAGACCGGCTCTAGCTCAGTTACCCCCCACCTGGAATTGCATCATCAGATTGGCTATTCTAAGTCACGGTGCAGGCAGAAGCCGTGGAGATGTGCAGGGACGGAGCTGGAGACACTTACCTGGACACCGTGGCCCTCCATCACATCCCCGCAGCCCACGTGGTGGGGTCCTGTGAGAGGTGGAAAGCCCACGGACTGGTTGGCCCCCATTTCATCGCCAGTTGACTCGAATGACTTGGGCAGTGCTGACCTTGATGGCTAGAGGGTGGAACACAGAACAGGCTCTTGCTGGTTCCCTCTTAGCTTCCTGTTGCTTACACGTGTCCTCCACCACCCATCCACCCCTCCTTAATCACCCTGTCTTTCCTGCCAGTTACTCAATCTTCCACATCATCTGCTAGGCTACACTGCCTTTGCCCAGGTTTAGGGGCTGCTTTTTTTGGTCTTTCAGGGACTGGGGAGCAGTGAGGAGACGGTTGTGAACAGCAGAAGCTCCATGCTCCTCAAAACCCACTAAAAAGTGTTTACTCAACACCTACTGTGCCCAGCACAGCAGTAACTTCTGTAGAGAATATAACACAGACCTTGCCCTCATGAGGCAAAGAATAACTACTTAGATCTATTACTTACTCTGTGTCAGCACTGAGCTATTATTTACTGTGTCAGCACCGAACTAAGATCTCTACATATGTTACATCATTTCATTCTCTCAACATCCATCTGAGGAAGGTACTATTAAGACCCTGTTTGGGCCGGCCGAGTGGCGCGTTGGTTAAGAACTGGTTTGAGACNGCACTCTTGAGCGAGCTCTTAACCAACTGAGCCACTCGGCTGGCCCACCATGTGGATTTTTTAATCTGTCCTCCAACTTTCCAGGAAAAACAAAAAAGGAATATGACAGACACTGCTAACGCCTACTCCAAACACCCTTTTTCCTTTCCTCCTTAATCACAAGAGTCTGATTTTTCAGCTGAAGACACTGTCATGCCATCAAAATACGACATTCCCAAGCCTCCCCTGCAGCCAGATTTGTCTGTGTGATTAAGTTCTAGCCCAGCAATAGAAATATAAAGCTACCCTCATAAGTAATTTAAAATTTTTTAGATATATTTTTAAAGTAAAAAAAATTTAATAATATATTTAACCCAATGTAGTCAAAACATGTTCATTTCAACATATAATCACAATTTTTTAATTTATGTAATATTTTAGTTTTTTAATCTCTCTCTCTATATATGAAGTCTTTGAAATCCAGTGTATGTTTTATACTTACAGCACATCTCAGTTTGGAGCAGCCATATTTCAAATGTTCAATTGTCACATGTGGCTAGAAGCTACTATAATGGACAGCGCAGCTCTAGTCAACTGAATGCAAGTAGCTGGGTTATACAGAACCTTCAGGAAATTGCCTTATAAAGGAGAGTGCTCCCTTCCTGGAATGTGGACCTCACGGCTAGAGCTAAAGCAGCCACCCTGGGTCACTAGATATGATCTTAGAAACGGAAGTCACCCATGACAGAGCAAGACTGATCACAAAAGAAGTCTGCGTCTCTGATAACTTGGTGGAACTACCATATTGGCGCTGTCTACCTCTAGCTTTCTTTTATCTGAGAAAGAAATAAACTTTATGTTTTTAGGCCACTGTTATTTGGCATTTTTCTGTGAAATACAACTTTTCTAAATCTTAAGTGATTCAGAAAGGTCAGTTTCTTAAGCTTCTTTTCACCTTCTCCTAGTTCTCCCAGTTCTCCCGGGGAGGCAATGATTTGGACGTAAGAGCCAGAGAGATTTCTGATCCCTTCCCAGTTCAAACTTGCCTGTCTAGCCTCATCTCCATATCTAGTCTCCACTTCCTGCCATGGGTTATAGTTATGTGATTCTATGCTTGGGCTCCTCTAGCGGATGAGAATTCCTTGTTTTGTTTATCTCTGAATGTCCCATCTTCCTCTCATGCCAAGGGGCTGGGCACAGAGCAGGTGCTCACAGGTATTTTCTTAATGAATTAGAACCTAGCAAAACATAACCCTTGTATTCATTCAATCCAAGTAAAACCTTGGATTGCGAGTAACTTGGTTTGCAAGTGTTCCACAAGATGAGCAAACATTTCTAATGTACATTTTAACGTGGTAAACGAGCGATGTCTTGCAATATGAGTAGTTTGTTTCCAGAACTAATTATGCTCGCAAAC
>NW_017731488.1:2029203-2064488 GCF_001890085.2 Hipposideros armiger
TACAGTCGGGCCTCCATATCTCTTGAGTTTCACGTCCTCAGATTCAAACAACAGTGGATCAAAAACAGCATTTTCCATCCATGCTTGGGAATCCGCAGACGTGGAGGGCCGACTGCATGCACTGTTCTACGCCACTTTATAGAACAGGCTTGCGCATAAGTGGACCTTGGTGTCCGTGGGGGTCCTGAAACCAATCCCCTGAAGATACTGAGGCACAGCTCTAGTTAAGTTTTGGGGGAGTCACAAGTTATACACGGATTTTTGACTGTCAGGGGTCAGCACCCCTAACCGCTGCGTTGTTCAAGGGTCAACTGTATATATTTACAAAATCACTGACCTAAACTATTGACTATAAAGGTGGCGCTGATGCTGGGCCTTGAAATGTGAGGAAGACATAGAGGTGGGGAGAGGAAAAGCATTTCTAGACAGGACGTAAGAGCAAAACAGGGCAGAGACACGGAAGAGTATGATGGAGGCAGTAGATCAAACAGGAGCCTTCAACGTGGCAGGTGTGCAAGCTTCTGACTGGAACTTGGCTGCTTCCCACGTTGGGGCTGATGCCACTGCTCTCGACCCCTCTTCAGTCTCATCACTATCAGCGCGATCATCGTCATTCCACTTACTCTGTGCCAGGAACTACACTAAGTGCTTTACATGTATTATTTAACTGAATCCTTTCAACAATCCTCTGAGATAAGTGTTATTATCTCATCTTACAGAGGAGGAAAATGATGCTTGATAAAGCCAGGTAATTTACCCAAGAACATCCAGCAGAGCCAGCATTTGATCATGGGTGAAGTGGCTGGAACTGTGGAGAATGTGGTCAAACTTGTTGATACCCAATATCTCGATATCCATTCTATCTTGTCCTCCTACAAGTAGCTTTGTGATTTGGGTGTGGCGGACCCCTCTCTAATCTCTAGAGTTGGGCCTAAACTGACCTGAGCCAATCCGCCCTTGGTATCCCCTCGTCAGTATTTCGATGAAGAGTGGGTACCCGATGTAAGTTGGTCCAATCAGAGTAAACCCTAGGAGTTTGGTTTGATGGATGATTAAGGGTGGAAAAGTTCTTTCTTATTTTGAACTAGAGTGATGTGTATATATGTGAAGCCTTGAACCGTTGCAGTCACTTTGCTACCTTGAGGATGAAGCTACCCGTGGAGGATGGCAGAGCTGAGAATCAGGGAAATGGTGTCATATTTGTGAAGACATTAAGAATCTCTGGATTATACTGTACGTGAAACCTGACCCACTCCTAGACTTTCTACTTACATGAGTCAATAATAAATCCCCTTTTTTGTTAAACCAACTGAGTTTAGATTTCTGTTGCTTGAACCAAAAGCATCTAAGTCTTGAGCCCACATTTTTAATCATTACATTACATTATTCTGCTTTAAGACAGTAGGATGGATCAGAGAGTTCAAGTCAAAGCATGTCCGGGTAAGAAGAGACCTTAGAGATCATTTCTGTCAATCCTCTCCACAATCATCTCCACCCTACCCCCTTCTCCCCGCCAGCCCAGTACGTACATGTGCTTTACTAATGAAGAAATCAAGGTCCTAAGTGGTTAAATGAACAGCTCAAGGTCACAAGCAGAACTATTATTACACATAAATCTCCTGATTGTCAACTTTTGGGTCCAGTGGTGACAGGGCCCGGTGACAGGGCTGAGTCAGGTGTGTGCAGGCTGGCGTACGACCCTGACTCCGGACGAAGTTCAGGGCCCACACAAACAGCGGCCTTGGGCACTAGGCCCGGCCGTCCAGATGGGTGCAGGCTGACGAACAGACCCTGGTCCCAGACATAACAAACCTTGACTCCGGAGCCTGCTGCACAGGCGCCAGGCTCTGATGACATAAGCTCTTTACGTAAACATGATTCACAGCAGCGGGAGGGAGTATGCACACTTCTGTGCACTCTCCTCCCCCGAAACCTCTACATAATGGTTGCTATTACTAAATAAGGCTAGCTGGTTCCTTCTCATGTCGGCTCTGCATGCTTTCTTTTCCCTGGACATCTTACCGACAAAAGACCCCCGGCACCCCCCCTCCCCTGGGCGATGACAAGTGGAAAACCCCAAACAATCAATAATCCTAACATCATTCCATTTAACTATGGAAGATAATAAAAGATTGTCTTTCTACTATAGATGTCTTCATTTTGTTTCTCTGAAGCAAATTTTAAAATAAACCCGATTCTTCTTAAGAAGCAAAGCTCCTGATGTAGTCAGTGGACTATTTAGCCAGAGTGAAGTTGAGCGTGTGCTTAGTCTCAGACCTTGACCTTCCTTTCCCCTTGTCCTTAACCGCGCGCGCGCGCGCACACACACAGACCTACAGACACATAAACCCACATGACAATGAAGCAGCTGAAAGTTCTAATGGCCATAAAAGAGGGTCAGATAAGATATCGCAGGAGTTTTGAGATAAAAAGAGTGCTCCTTGAGCTTGGGAGTGGAGAGCAGGGGGAAATGGGAAAAGGTGACTTGCAAGCAGTAGGGTATGAGCAAAGGCATATAAGTAAGAAAGCACACACGAGAAACAATGAGTAGTCAGTAATGGATGCCAGGTGAGAAAAGGAAGGTGTGACCGGATTTGGAAGGTAGCCATCCCTCAAGCACTAGGCTAAGGGGTTACAATCTGCTCTGGAAATGAGGTTGTCGATATGACAGAGATGAAGACTGAAAAACCCCAGCTCCTTTGCTGCCTAGCTTTCTTACCTTAGGCAAGTTATCCGATCTTTCTAAGCCTGATTCCCCATCTATACAATGGGAATACTATCCATCTTCATACAATTGCTATGAAGATAAAATGAAATAATGCATTTAAAGCATTTAAAGTGTAGTAACTGGCTCTTAGGAAGTATCCATCAAATATTTGCTGATTGAGTGAAAAGTAGAAACAATGAGATTTGGCAACTGAGTGGATTTGGGAAGTCAAGGGAGACAGAAGAACCAAAGATGAGTCAGATTTCAGACGTAGGTGACCAAAATGACAGCAACTTCTTATAGAAAGAAATTTGGTCTTACCCCACATAGAGAACAGTGTTCGGGATAGGAATCAGGATGGATGGACTTAAAAATAGCTAAACAGAGGAAACTTTCTAGTCTGGGAGTCCTGGAAAGTTCCTGGGAAGGTCATCAACTAAATTACATTTGGAAAGAAATAAAAACTAAAGAAGCTAATTGGCCAGAGTGAGGTTAACATGAAAATGAATCTGCATTCCCTGGCTTCACATTGACTGATGCCCAAGTAGAACAAGGAGATGGAAAAAAATCCAATCTGACTTGCAAATTTTGCCTAAGAAACATTGACACAGAACATCCAGAGTCATTTCTAATATATGTTATGGAATTTTCCAAGGAAATCAACCCTGGTGTCTCTATCTTCTTTTGCTCACCTTATCTAAACAATTCATAATGGTGCCTGTCTAGAAGACTCTCCGCCCTTCCAAACCTGCCCCATTCATCAAGACCCCATGAAATCTCTGTTCCTCTCTGAAGCTCTCCCAAGTCCTTCCAACCTTCCCTCCTCCTCTCAACTCCAAGCACGGTCTGCATCCACTCCCTAGTAACCAATCACAGGCTGCCTTACGACAGTTCTTAGATAATAGTAACCAATCACAGGCTGCCTTACGACAGTTCTTAGATAATAGTAACCAATCACAGGCTGCCTTACAACAGTTCTTAGATAAGTTTAAGAGGTTATTTTAGCAGCTCTAGCAGTTTTCAATCAGTGACTTGCCTACAAGTGATCCAAGCATAATCTAAATCAGAGGTTCCCGAACCTATCTATCATTGCAATCACCTGGGATGCTTTTCAAAAATATAGATTTTAGGGCCTCCTTCCCCAGAAGTCAGGTAAGCTTTAAAAGCTTCCCAGGTGTTTCTGATCAGCAAGGTTCCAGAACCTCTGGTCCAGATGGTATACAGTTTTCTTTTATTCAGACGTGTGTGTGCAACATTTACTGAGTGTTCCAGTCCACCATTTTCATATTAATGAAATGATAATGACTATGATTTCGTCTGGTTTAATCTCCATGGCTGCCAGAAGCATATTCCTGCCAATCACTGGGCTTAATGTAGAGTCATGCATATAACAGGTCTTAATAATCAATTTATCCAATAAGTGCTATTTAATTTTTTACACACTCATGCCTTATCTCTTCGGCTGTACTACAGAGGTAAAGACTTCTTGGGCCGGCCGAGTGGCGCGATGGTTAAGAACTCGCTTGGGATGCCAGAGGGCCCAGGTTCGGATCCCACATATGAGGGCCAGTGACACTGCCCTCTACAGCTAAGATGCTGAACAACAGTTCAACCTGGAGCTGGGCTGCCGTGGGTCGCTGGCGACGGCGTAGGCTGCAGTCCCTGTGGCAGTGGGTTGCCATGGGCTACCGTGTGTAGCCAGCAGCCAGCGTGAGCGGCCAGCAGCCGCAGTGAGCGGCCGTCCAGAAGCCGGCGACTGATCTGCCTCGCCAGGGAAGAGCGCAATGATGGTGCCAACTTGGGCCAGTGAAGCAGCGTCCTCCACAACTAGACTGAAGAACAAAAGGACAGCAACTTGTCTGTCCTCCTTCCCCCAATTCCCCAGCGCTGTTCCCATTCCCCAATTCCCCAATAAAAATCTTAAAAAAAAAAAAAAGACTTCTTTAAGTATTTTATACTTCTTTGCAGGCCAAACCATCTATCCTCATGCTTTCCCCACGTAGTAGGGACCCAATAAATGTTCCTTTATTTGGCTCTGATTTAAACTTTCTCAATTCTTTAATATGTCTTTTTGATCTAAAAATAAGGCTATATGTGATAGTGGGGAAAGAAAGTCTTGGGTGAAGTCTGAATTCCACCTGTGCCACTTAATTGGCTGTGTGATCTTGAGCAACTTCCTTAAATTCTAAGCCTCTGAGGATTTATCCACATGGCAGAAATAATAACAATCACTCATGAAGTTGTTGATGCGGATTAAATGAAATAATGTATGTAAAGCACCTGACATACAGAAGGCACCATAACCATAGATGGTAGCCCTAACTATCACTGTTATTATAACTAATTACATGACCTCTTTGAACCTAAGTTCCCTATATGTAAAATGGGGACATAAGTGAAATTAAATTTAAGTGAAATTTAAATAAGGAAATTGATATTGCTTAGGGCCTGGTACATTTTAAGTGCTCATAAAAATGTTAGTTATTAATTGACAATGCTGTGTCTCTTTTATCATATCCAGCCAAGGTCTCTTTCATTTTTCCTGGATTAAACTCTTTAGCAAAATAGATTCTTTCCTCCCAGCCTTTTCTGGCTTGAACACACCCCTACCAAAACCACAGTCTGCTATACAGGCCCAGAAGAGCCCAGAGGAAATAGATAAGCTTACACTGCAGCTGTCCATCTCCCATTGGGGCCTTTTCCAGTGAACAGAAACCGCTCTTCTGTCAGCTGTGTGGACTTTTCACCACCAGCTATTTCAGGACAGTGTCCAAGATAAGCACTTCTCTGGGGCTGCCTTTCAGGCAAAGCTCTCTGGAGACTTAAAAGCTCATTAGTCTGACCTTTGGTCTCTGGAGGAAGTGAGGAAATAGCATCCTGCTCTTAGAGAATGGAGACACCAAGCACTCAAGGGACAGGCTTAAGCAACAAGGGGGCAGAGCTAGAAAAAGTGCCAAGATAAGAGTGTTCCAGAGCATTAATAATTATAATAAAAATAATCTCTCTCGTTTGTGGGGGCTTTACAGTTTACAAAGCACTTTCACACCTATTAGCTTATTGGCTCCACAACACAGCCTCATTCTAAGATAGGGCAATGTTCATCTCGGTTTTGTAGACTAGATGAAGAAAGGGAACCCCAGAGAAGTTGTACGATTTGCCCAAGGTCACAGAGCGAGTGAGCGGCAGAGTGGGACTAGAACCCGGGTCTGCACTGGGCTCTTCTGTGGACTGGGCAAGAGAAGTGGCAATCCTTCTTCCACTAGCATGAACAGCAACAGTGAAGGTTAAGAGTGAGTGAGGCACACAGAAGGGGTGGTGCATAAAGTGCAGGTTTCAGAGAGCTGAAGCTGTGGGCTCAGGGTGGGGTTGTGGGGGCTGGATCCCAAGGCAAAAGCGCAGGCTGGGATAGCAGAGGCGCCAGTACTGAAGGCTTGAGAAGGCAGTGGGAGAATTACGGGTGTTGGTGGCTATTGGAGGCGTCTGAATAGGAAACGAAAAGGAAGAAAGATTACTGTGAAGTTCCTGGGATGAGAAAAGGAGCCCCAAACTGGGTTGGAATCTGAGCAAGTCTGCGTACACCTCAGTTCAGAATAGGAGTTTTCTCCCACCAAACTTACCCAGTCAAGTTGACCTCTCAGAAACTGCCCGGACGGTCATCTCGACGGAAACGAGCAACCGCCCAGGAGCCCATGGCCCTTTGGTAGTTGTAGTTTTTAGAACTCAACATCGGTGTTTAAAAGTATTTATCGCCTCTCTGTCCAAAACTATAACTCCCGTGGTGCATCGCGCAGATTGCTCAATACGATCCTAGGAATACAATTCTCAGAGTTCTACGCGGCCCTTTGTCGTTGGGTGAAACCGCCCAAGGTCCGGGATGTGGTGTGATTCCTCCCCCTGGTGGTCAAAGAACGGCCGCCAAGATTACAAGGTTGTAGCGGAGGTTTCTTCTAATAGTCCCGTTAATAACCTTCCGCCTCACCGATTCCCAGACGTGCCTAGAAATAACCGTGGCTTCACTTTATCCTCAGGGAGGGGAGGAGGAGGTCTGAACTTGTTTTGTGTACACCCCAACTTTGCTTCCTGTGAGACTATGACACTGTTCATTCGACTTAAGGGCACATTTCCTACCAACCTTTACCTGTTGACACTTGTGATTTTCCTTTGTCTTCCAGAAACTCACTGGCTAAGAACAAGGAGAAAACTGATACATCACTGGTCCTCCCTATCCTCCAGCCCCAGCCCCTCCATCGTTCTCTCTTTTCTGGTCGTATGCTGGTTCTTAGGGACACATAGGTGAACAAGATGCCACCAAAGATGCCACCAGCCTCAAAAGAATCCAGTCTAGCAGAGGATCCCACAAATGAATACTTACAACACAGTCATGTATTCTAATAATGGAAACGCAAGGGGTTGTGGGAGCCTTGAAAGGGGGCACCTGCCCAGGCATGGGGGAAATGGGAATTTGTCAGCAAGGCCTGTTAGAGATCTTAGAGAGAAGTTAACATTGAGAACTAAAGGAATAGGACTTAGTACAGGGAGTGTGAAGAAAGTTTTTCACTCCGCTGAGGCACCGTGTAAGGGATGGAACATGGAGACACCTGAGGATAGACAGGACCACATTCACAAGAGCCTTGTAAACTTCCATAAGAAATTTGGATCATTCAGGCAGCTCAAAAACTTTCAGCAGCTTTCTACCACCTACTGAATGAGGTCCCAGCTCCTTAACCTGACATTCAAGGTCTTCCCCAAGCTGGTCCCCCACCTTCTCCTCCAGAAGTGCTACTCGTGCTCATCTCTGACAGGAACCCCCTCTCTTCTGCCCTGCCCTGCTCCCAGCTACGTTTATCTCCCCACCATTCTCAAGATGTATCAGGTTCTCACTGACACCTCCACACTCATGTTCTTCCCTCCACTAGGTACTGTCCTGCCTGGGGCCTGTCTAATCCTGTCTTTGAAAATTCCTCTAAGTCCTCCCTTTCTCTCCATGAAGTTTCTCTGATTCCTCCAGTCCCAAAGGACCTCTGCCCGCTCTCAGTTGCTAGGATATTTGTGTGCACCTTTCATTTGGGGGATTACCTCACACCGCCTTGTGCAATCTCCTAAGTGGGAGGTCTTAACCCTCCAATAAACGGTGAACAACTTGAGGTCAGGTGCTGAGTCCTGTAGCTGATCCTTCCATCCACCCACCCCGCGTACCCTCAAATCACCAGTGTCCAGAGTCTGTCCTTTAAGCTTCCTTGGGGTCATCTCTCTTCCTGATACACTGTTACCATCACCATTTTTCCAGGAGCCAAGATAAAGTCATCAGGAGAGAGTGCTGGCAGCGCCACACTGGTAATTAAGCCCCAGACTTAATTAAAGCTGTCGTAGGTGGCAGTGAGGGCAGAATATAAAAAGCTTAGTGCAGATCAGAGAGGGTCTCCCTTTGGCTAATTAATCAGTGTTCTGCAGTTGGCCCAGAACACTCATGACTAACCAGAGTCCCTAGTCATGAGAGGGGCAGCTGGAGGTCATTTCTCTGTCTCCTGCTCCTAGACCAGGCCATGCTGAGGACATTTGCTGGTTGAGTTTTAAACTTCCCAGGAAAAAGGATGCCACATCTTCTTTTACCTCTTTTTAGTCACTGTTAAGATAATCTGCCTTGGGCCCAAGTTCCTTCCTGTTGCAAAATAAAACAAAGTTCTACTGCATTTCCTTCCAATCTAATCTCTTCTGGGATAAACACCTAAATGCTTTAAATTTTCAGCAAGCGGTTGATTTTCCAGCCTTTTTTCATTATAGATCTTCTCCTCCAATGGCCCAAGTTTTTCTTCTAGTCAGCTACCATCCCACTCTGGCTTTTACCTTGTTGCTAAGTTACTTTAAGTTGGTTTTTGAATGACCAGCTTTGGATTTCCTGTTCTCCCAATAATGGAGGAAATAAAATGGAATAAGCAATGCTAAGACAATCACTTAAAATGGAGTCAGGAGGTCATTAAAGAGGTGGGGGTCTATGCATGTCTCATGCCTCAGTGCTTGGAATTATTGTTAAGTTGCTGATCTGTTGCTAAACTCAGCTCAAGGCCCAACGACAAACATCCTGGATCAATGATTGCTACAAGGACACGTATGGACTTTGCTTCCTCCTCATCATGGTGACCAGACCATCCACATTCTTCACCTTTAAACTGTCAGGAAGTGGGGGTAATTCTATGATTGGGGATTTTAATAATTCTTATCTAGAAGGAGGGAAGACTTGATTGAGGTTAGAGTAGTCTTTAGTAAAAAGCAATAGTCTCTTATATGAGCCAGGATAGGGGACTGGTTGGTCCTTTTTGTGGTTTGGACAATGTTCTCGTGTTGTCTGTGTTCAGATGTGATTACGGTGTGGTCTTATTTGTATCTTGATCCATCAGGGTCACAGAGTGGCCTTGTCTGAGGTGGATTTGTGAAATTGTTTATGTTCAGCCAGGGAACACCAAGGTCCAGCTCCCAGCTATCAGGGGCTGCTTTTCTTTTTTATATACCAACATGTGCTGATGTCTCCTCTGGGCTGGGTGCTAGGTATATACAAATGATTTGTCTTTATGTCTTTAGAAACCTCCTGGTTGGTGGGGAAAGTGGACAAGAAAACATATATACCATCGGAAAGCACTATAGTTAAGGCCCTGGGCTTTGGACACAGGTTATGAACTCGAAGTCCCAAATCTACCACTTACTGTGAAATCTTGTGCAATGACTATTCGCTAAGCCTCAGTTTCCTCATCTGTAAATGGGGATAACAACAGTACTATCTACATTCTAGAGTGGATGCAAATGTACCAAAAAAAGGGGTTTTATGGGAAGTAGCCTCACAGGGTGATCTGACCATAAATTCCTAACTGGGCAGGTCATGGTGGGCAGTCCCGCCCCAGGCCTGTAACTTCTTTAGTGAAAGGTTTTAAGCCAGCCCTGTCTATTGTTTTTGTGCATCTAGGTTAACACACCTTTGAAATGCCAGAATACCTCTAGAAGGGGGTATTAACCCCCAAGAGAGCACATGACCTTGTTAACTAGCATGTTACCCATCCCTGCCTTGCTTTCTCCCACCTCCTCTTCCTTACTTTGCTTCCTTAATTTCAAATGTATAAAAACCGTAAAACTGTTATTCTCTGGAGCATTTGAGATCTTGCTTCCCAGCATATGTCATCAGTTTGGCTAAAATAAACTTATGAAAATTCTCTACAGGTTTGGACATTTCTTATGTCGACACAAGGATTAAATGAGCTTACCCATGGATCACTTAAATGGCTTGGATTTGATAGAGGGCAGAGGTGAATCCAGGTTTTGTGGGGCTAGAAACTTATACAATTTGGGGGACCCTCTTTAAGAAAAAGAAATTTAAAATATCTTACTGTTTCAGAATTTGCATAACATATGACTGTGTGAACACATTGCAAAATATCCCCCCACACACCCCCTGCCACACTCCAGAGCCTCAGAAGGGACTCTGAAGCTTATCTTAATTAGCTTTCCCATAAGTCTCTGAGAAAAAGCAAAATTCTGAAATAGTCTTTATTTTCCAATCACAACCTTCAAACAAGCTCTCCTAAAATATCCCATCTGGGTGTGAAACCAACTCGAGAACTCTTAGTTCTTTCTTGTATTACAGCCTGGAAGTTAGTAGACAATGGGCTAGTGATGGAGGAATTGACTTGCGTCCTGCTCTAATATAGTTGCACTGTCTGATGGTGAGGCAAAGGTGTAATGGCCACTATAATGAGACGTTATCTTCAGACTGAAAGATGAAGCAGGCAATTCCATAGAATATAACATAATTTATTATAGGGTAATTTCCTTACAGGAAGATTGGACAGGAGCAGACGAAGCAGACAAAGCACCCAGCAGTTCTGCACAAATTTTCTCCACTACAGACTCCTGTTATCATACTGTTTTTGTAATATAACTCAGATACTAATGATTGACAAGACAAAAAGGAACAAAGCATGTAGTGGTGCCAGGAGCCATACCTCCTGGTGGTCAATACTATCTCCAGTTGAATATTCATCTCAGTTGTCCTGGCCATTACTAACAAAAGTATTTATGGTTACATTTTAGGGAACACAGATAATCATTAACTAGAAGGTTTTGCTATGCTTACTAAGGATGGTGAGGTTGGTCAAAGGTCATAGCATGATCAGACACAAAGATGGAGATGGTTTTTGTTCACATCTACATCTGTACACGCACCTACTGTTTTCAGCATTGAGACCCAGCTGGAGTCCAGATGAATCCTCTTTTAGCATCCTACTAACAGGTAAAGTATATGCTTAATAAAGGTCAAGAATAGTAACTGTCTTTCTCAATTATTGTTACTTAACATTTTCAATCCTGCCATGCCCTGTCACGCTCCATGCCTTTGCAAGTGCTGTCTCCTCTGGCAACACAGGTGCTTGAGTCCATTGTGGTCCATCAGTGTCACCTTCACTCCCTCCCTGCCACCCTCCACCTGAGGAACTCTAGCCACCAGTGTCCGGCACTGGCAAGAATCATGTTTGTGCCATGTACTTGGGATACCTGATCTCATTCAGTTGGCACAATGATTTTGAGACATCGGTAGTGTCATTCCCAGTTTGCAGGTCAGGAAACCGAGGTTCAGAGACCAGGTGACTAGCCCAAGGTATTAGAGTTAATGACTGGCAAAAGCAGGATCAAAACCCACATCTACCTGTCTGCTGTCACACCTTGATGCCTGGCTGGAGGGAAAGGATAGAAATTGGGGTCTCTCAGCCTGCTCCCACATTCCCCCTCCGTCAGACCTAACTTTACAACTGAAGGCACATCGCCCACGGAGGTTGCCAGAGCCCCATCTTGGAGGACGAGGAACTACCTACAGAGCACAGAGGAAGGAGGCCAGGCTGAGGGAGCGTCCTGCAAAGGGAGGGGCCGGACATCTTGACCACGCCCACCTAGGAGGGGAAAACTGGTGAGGACATTATTACTCTTTCTACTTTAGGGCTCCTTCCCATTTCTTCAGGAGCTTACTTGGCCTTGGCAATGGCCTGCTTCCCAGAATCTCTCATCAAAAATGATTCTTGGAGACTAGGCCAGCTCAGGGCAGCCCAGAGGCCAAGGAAGGCCTGAATTCCCACTCTTAATCTTTTTTTCCTGGCTCCCAGCCTTGTCATCAATCCCATCAAATGCCTGGAAAAGGCTCCCCAGCCTAAAGAACATGAGCTGGCTTGGAAGAGACCAAGTTCTCAACAGGTTTGGGAAAATGGGGGTGGGGTGGGCGTGGAACCCTACTGACAATGCCCTGTGAATCCCTACTTAAAATCCTTCTAGGACTGCTCTCAGCCTCCACAATAAAGGTTGCAGTTCTTATCAGAAGCCCAGATCTGGATCAATTTCCTTCGGCCAGTCAGATTCACTCCTCTTTCTCATCCGAAGTGACCAGTCGTCCCTAGACAGGCGCGCACTCAGCCACTTGTATGCGCTTGCTTGTGCCGTTTCCGTTTGCTTGTGCCGTTTCCGCTTGCTTGTGCCGTTTCCGCTTGCTTGTGCCGTTTCCGCTTGCTTGTGCTGCATCTTTCCTGTCTGCTTCCCGTCCAGTCTTCCAAACCCAGCAGAGATGGCACTTTCTCCGGGAAATCCTTCCTAGCTGAATCCCTAACACTCATGGACGTTTCCACGACGGCACACATAACAGTGCCTTGGAACAACCTGTGTGCAGGTCAGCCTCCCGACATGGCCACGGACTCCTTGAGGGCACGGATGCCATCTTATTTGTCTCTGTGGGCCTACTAGGGCGCCTGGCACAGTGAGTGTTGGTTAAAAGAATTAGTGAATGAGTAACAGGCACCCAGAGCAGGGGTTGCAAACACGAATGCCTTCAGGGTCCAAGCAAGTCAGGTAAACTGGTGTAAGACAATAGGGGGCAGGAGGGATTGTGGCAAAGGAATTCGTATGTCATTCAAGAAAATAGGAGGGTGGAATTCAGCCTCTGTTAAAAACCATAATAATAAAAAAATAATAGCTAATAGTTATTTTAAACTTACTCTGCGCCAGGAGATAAGGTGCAGTGATTCCCAGTGTGGGTTTGAAATGGGCTGCTGGGTTTGAGTCCCGGCTCTCCTGCCTGTTAGCCGTGAGACTCTGGTCACTTACCCTCTTTGAGCCTCTGTTTCCTCACTTGCAAAATGGAAATAATAATAATAATACCTATCTTATAGGGTTGTTTTGAGGATTCAAAGAGTGAATACATGGAAAGTACATAAAAGGGTGCCTGACACATGGAAAACATGCTAGCTATTATTATCCCTTGATGGCGAGTGTTCAGAGAAGGCCTCTCTGAGAAGGCTACTTATAAACTGAGCCCTAGATGTCAATAAGGAGCCACCCATGCTGGGTTCTGGGAGAAGAATGTTCCATGCAGAGGGAACAGCCCGGGGAAAGGTCCTACGGTGGGAACCCCTTTGCTGGGTCTGAGGAATAGAAAGAAGGCAGTGGGCTTGGAGCACAGTGAGCCGGGAATGGAGACAGGAGACAAGGTCTGGGGGGCAGGCAGGCGCCAGGTCATGGAGGGCCTTCTGGGCCGTGGAAAGGAGCCTGGATTTTATCCTGTGTGATGGGAGCCACTGGGGAGTTTGTTTTAAAATATAGGTTTTATTATTATTTCAGTTTTATTATAATTTATTATTATTATTTCAGACCACAGAGCAGAAGACAACTGCCATTGAAAAAACAATTTGCTGTATTTACAGATCCCAAAAGGAGGGGCAAGCCATGCTCCAGGGGAAGCACCTGAGGCATAGGGGCTGTACCCAGTTGTCTGGTACCTGGTCCTGGGGTGAATAGGGCAGAGGGGTAGTCCCCAAGTGTGAGAGTCCAGTACAGGTGGTAGCTATGGGTATGGGCTCTGGATTGATTGGCTTGCATCTAAAAGGCAAGTTCAAGGGTGAGTTGCTTGCTCTCAATCTCGAGGTATTGGCTAGCCCTGGGAGGGGGAGTCCCTCCAGAGTCAGCAAGCCCTGCCCCACCCCACCTTGTCAAAGCATCGAAATACAGAAACTACAAAGACATGGCTAATACAGAGTTACAGCCAAGGAGGGATGGGGTTTACATTTTAACAAACCCTCTGGCTGCTGTGAGGAGATAGTCTTTTGGTGAGACAAAAGGAATCAGAGGCCAGAGGCCAGCCCAGATGAGCCAATGATGATGGCCTGGACTAGGCTGGGAGCAGGGGCAGTGGGAGGCAAGCTAGGGTCAGGGTTTGTTTGGAGGTGGAGGCAACAGGACCTGGTGGACATCTGATGAGGATGCCGTTTGCATTACAAGAAGCAACTTGAGGCTCATCCTGTTTTTATCTCTGGGATTCATGCCTATGTTTCCTCCCCCAGTTACTGGACTGTACTATCATCTCACTCTTCTGATGTTAATGGCATAGGAAAGGCATTCTAGGAAATGGCACTTTCAGATTAGAGATAGAAATAGTGTCCATCATAGTGCCTGGCACATAGTAGATACTCAACAAATTGACAGCCTTGTCTTTTATAAGGGAAAGTAGAAAATCCAGCAGGTCTGATATCAGACAGATCATGCTTTGGTCCCCATTCTACCACCCACTAGCTGGGTGACCCAAATGTGCGATTTCACCTCTTTGCATCTCCCTTCCCTAATTTGGAAGCAGAGATAAGGGCACCTAGCTCTTCCGGTGGTCTTGGGGATTACATGATGCGATGTATGTGAGAGGTCCAGCCTTTGCAGAGGCTCCATCAACTACGACCGTAATTATGACATCTTAAGGAGTGTCAGTCTAGACCAGGCTCCCGAGGTGGGGCTGGGACTCCCGGAGAAATGGAACTGAGCCCCTGAATCTCTGAATCTCCTCCTCGGAGCCCACCTCGGGGCCTGATCCCTGCCCCAGCTCTTACCCCTCTGCTCGGCATCTCCTCAAAGGACCAACAGAAAGCTGTGTTTACTCTGCCAAGTGGCATCCTGGGGGAGGGAGGAAAGGAGAAATAAATCTTCATGCCTCAGCTTTGGAAAGCAGGCTGATAATTATCGGCCTGCTGCTAAGGTAAACGTTTGCCAAACTGGCCCCATTGACTAACCCCTTGGCCCCCAGGGCTGAGGTGAAGTTGTCTGGGTGTGTTGCTCTGATGGGAGGGGGGGGGCGGTCTGGGAACTTAGGGGAGGCTGGCATGGCTTCTGAAGCTTTCAGAGAAGATCTCATTCAGGTTGAAACACTCAGGAGGATGGAACAGAATGACTTCAAGACCAGGGTTTGAAATGTACTCTACTTGGCCTGTCCAGTCCTGCTGTCCCCCAGACTTCTGTTCTAGGAATACAGGCCCCAAAGGAGTGACCAGAGCTGAAAGCTCCCTGCAGTTTCAGTCCTGTGAGGGGTTGGACCAGCAACGCCTGCTCACCTCGATCCCCTCTGGCTTTCTCTAGACAACAGAAACCCACCCTACAGGAGGCAGAAACCCACCTGCCAGGGAAGGGGAGCCCAGATTCTGGGCCATGTCTAGGTGTGGCTGGTTAGAAGGTAGCCTTGGGCTGACTATAATTACTCATATGTGTGCACACCTGTACAGTTTGCCAAGCACGTTCCACATGTTCTGTTATTCAACCAGCTCCACAATAAGCCTTTGAAGCAGGAATTAGCTCCCTGTGATGCAGTGGTTAAAAATCCAGGCTCTGTTACTGGCTGTGTAGCCTTGGGGCAATCATTTCACCTCTAAGAATTTTGCTGTGAGGCTTAAATGAAATCAGGGATCTAAAGATCTCAATCGTGCCTGGCTCAGGGTCAGCAAATTTGTCAGCCCCTCCCTTAAATTCCCCATTTTACAGAAGAGAAAAATGAGGCTCAGTGAGCTATCAAACATACTTTTCTAAATATCCAAAAAAATTATCACAAAAATGCGTAGTGAGCAGGCGTCAAAGTTGTATTTCACTCATTCATGAGGAAACTGTCAAGATGAGAAAAGCAGTTTCGATGGACTGACTGATTGTAGGGAAAGGGCCAGGAGAGCAGTTTCCAGGCTCTTGGCCTTGCTTACAAGGTCACTGGCTTGTTCCCATGCCCGCTCAGACCAGCTGGATGTCCCCCCTTATGTAACCAGCTGGCTGTAAGCCCCTTTGTTCTGCATGCTATTTAACTGTCAGGGTTGCCCCAGTGGGTGGGGATGCTGTGCCTATGTCTCAACCAGCCGCCTGGAGAATATACCTGTGGTGTGAACCCCTTACCTGTGGCTCCATTGTCTTTTTTTGGCCCCATGGAATCCAAGAACCTGCCAGGAGTCGAGCTCCTACGTTACACTGATATAGTCAAAGAAACACAAAGAATGCTGGAATAAGATTACTAGTCAGATTCCAACAGTGAAAGTCCTACAGCACATGACCTGTATATAAATTTTGGGTTTTAACCTATAATCTCTACTGGTCAGAAATCATTTATATCACTATTAGACAAAAATAATTTGTATTTCACCTGTTTTCTGCAAATTAGCAACTTAGTTCTCAGACTTATAAAATGTCTGGGCCCGAACACACAGGGAGTTATCACATGACCTTTGGGGGCTTGTAGATAATGTCCCAGTGGACTGATGAAGGTCACACAGTCTCCTCCTTGCCTCACTTCCAAGTTTTGTATACTTTTCCTTAACAAAGTCAAGTGTTGAAAGGATGGGAAAGGACAAGTCAGAAGGACTGACTTGAATTGTGTCAGGGTTACTTCTCAGTAAGAATTCCAGAATCTTTGCTCTGGAAAGCTAGTCCTGCTACCACGCTAGGCTGATGATAAGAAATTGAAGGCCCAGGGGTGGCTGGTTAGCTCAGTTGGTTAGAACGCAGTGCTCATAACACCAATGTTGCCGGTTCGATCCCTGCATGGGTCACTGAACTGAGCCCTCCACGACCAGATTGAAACAACTACTTTACTTGGAGTTGATAGGTCCTGGAAAAACACACTGTTTCCCGGTAAAAAAAAAAAAAAAAAAAAAAAAAAAAAAAAAAAAAAAAGCAAGCAAGCAAGCAAGCAAGAAAGAAAGAAGAGAAATTGAAGGCCCAGAAAAGGGTGACTTGTCCGAGGTCACACACCATGCCTGCGGGAGGAGCAGAGGCCAGAATTGCTTCCCCCACTCCCATCCCCTGGTCCCCTGGGCTGTTCCCCTGGCCCTCTCCCAGGTGGGGTGCAGGTGTGAGTTATCCACTATGGCCAGGAACTGCTCTGCATCCGCGTGGCACTGAGGAGGCACTCACTTTAGCTGAAGCTTGAGTTATATCACAGGGTCCTGAGGGGATTCACCATGGTTTGGGGTTATCTGTGTTCAACCAAAGGAAAGCTGAAACCCCAGAGGCTCCCAGAGCCTCCAGCCTACTGCACTGGTTAATTCTGCAGTGAGACACCCAGACAGCTCAGAGCTGAAGGAACAAACAGCAGCAGACAAGCAGCAGCAGATGGGTTTCCACGGTGATGGCCCACTGGAGCTCCAAGTGTCTTTTTTCTTACTGAACAGACATGGTGCAGCAGGAAGAACATGGGTGCAGGAGGGAAAAACCAAGTCCTGGTCCTGATCTACCCCAGGTGGAAGCTTGCTGTCCCTTGGGCAAGTCACCTCACCTCCTTCTGGGAATGAGGAGGAATAGAGGATACCTTTTGCTAGTTTCCTGCTCTCATTTAATCTTCTTTCCAGCAAAACTTTGAGGAAGGAGCTATTATCAGCATTTTACAGATGAGGAAACAGAAGCACAGAATGGTGAAGTAACTTGTACAGGAACACACAGCTCATTAAGAGCACCTGAGCTGTGCTCTTAACCACACAGCACTACAAGTGCTCAGACCCTTTTCTTTTGGAGGACTAGATGCATTTCTTCTGGAGAGTTCAGGCCCATCCCAGAAAAGAAAGAGTGGGAGGGAAGCAGAATCAGGGTACAAAGAGGGAACACTTCAGATCAAACACAATGATGTTAGCCTCCATTTTCTGCCTGGGCACGTTGGCCACTAGGACACCTGGCATGTCAGGCAGGAAGCAATCCCAGGCAGTGTGACACCACCATGCCATGAAACAAACACTGCAGTGCTCAGAGCTCTGGGATGCCATCCAGAGCAACTCCTTGTCCTCAAACCCACATAAAGGCCTGTTTCAAGCCTGCCCTGCAGGAAACAAGTCTTCTGCCTCCTCCCAGAAGCCTCACCACACTAAACCAGAGCCCAGGCTGCCCCCTCCTCCTCCTCTCCCTCTTCCTGCTGCTGTCCTCTCTCTCCTACCCTGTCCTACACCCATCACCCCAAAGTGTTGACTTCTATCCCACTGATCAGAGCCCAGGTACAGGAAGGGAACCGCTAGTGGCTTTGAGGAGCCCTGAGGAGCCCGATGGAGGCCCAGAGCCCTTGGCAGAGACCAGAGATGTTTGTTTGTTTGTTTATTTTTATCCTTATCCTTTTTTTTTTCTTTCTTTCTTTTTAGCTGAGCCATCCTGCCACCTGTTGGTAGCTCAGTGGCAGCTCAGCTCAGGCTGGGAATCGAACAGGCGACCCTGTTGCTCAGAGCTCGCACTCTTGATCGAGCTCTTAACCAACTGAGCTACTCAGCCAGGCCCAGAGATGTATTTTAGAATGAGCCCAGCTCAGTCCTCCCTGTCACAGTGCCCTGCCTTTTCGTCCTCCCTCCAAGCCCCAGGGCAACTGTGTGAATGGCATTCCAGACAGGCCCAGGCCTCGGCTAGCCTGAAAGCCCCCCTTGCAGGAACGAAGGTAGGAGAGGGCTTGTATGAGTACTTGTGTGGGCATGGGCCTGAGCCAGCCAGGAGGCCCAGTGCTGGGGGTGGGGAAGAGGGTCAGGTGTCGTCCCCCCCAAGACCCTCACTAGTTGGCCTTGGCTCCCTAGCCCTCCTAACTTTGCCCATTCATCCATTCATTCATTCATTCATTCATTCATTCATTCATTCATTCAACAAGCATTTGTTGGACATTATTACGTCGGCGCTGGGGAAGCAATAGATGAATGAGACACAGTTCCCAGAGTGAGAACCAAACTCCTGACCTTCCCCCAATTGGCTTCCCTCTGGTCTTTCCCATCTCGGTTGATGGCAGCTCCACCCTGCCTATGGCTCAGGCCAAACCTCACATCCAGCCCATCAGCAACTGTCCTTTTGCCTTGGCTCAAAATGTATCCAGAATCCAACTACATCTCGCCCTTTTTACCTCTGCCACCCTGGTCCACGCCACCACCATGGCTCACCTGTGTGGCTCACCTGGCCCAACACGGCTCCTGCTTCTGTCTCTGCTCCACGCTAACCTCTTTCCTGGCATCTTAGTGGTGCTGTGAAAACAAGGCCAGGTCATAACTTGAACGCAACAGGCACACTCCCCTCTCCTGGAGCCTGTACCTTGGCTGCTCCCTGGCCTGGAATGACCTTCCCCTAAAAATATACTCCACTCACCTTGGTAGGATGGTACTCAAATATCAGCCTTTCAGTGAGGCCAGCCCTGATTGACCCATTTCACATTGCAGCCGCTCCCCTCCTCCATAGCATTTATTGCCAAATAACACAAGATACGTTTATTTATTTGTTGTGTTTATTGCCGATTTCCCCTCCCTAGAACATGAGCCCCATGAGGGCGACATTTTGTCTGCTTTGTTTACTGCCCCTAGAACTGCCTGGACCCCAGTAAGGGTTCATCAAGTAGTTGTAGAATTAATGAATAAATGAATGAGTGAATGAATTAATGAGCGAATCACTTTTGGGGTGACAGACCCATAAAAAAGCTGTCCCGGTCACCACTCCTGCCAGTTCCTGTCTCTTCCCACACAGGCAGCCACAGTGATTGGTCTGAAAAACATTGTGCCCTTCAGGTCCTAAGGTAGGTGTCACGCCTCAGGTGCCTTCTCTGGCCCCTTGGGTTAGGTGCCCCCTCTGTGCACTTCCATGGTCCCCTTTCCCTCCTGTAATTACCTAGTTATACCGGTCTCTCTTTCCCTAGGAAAGTGAATTTGGGAGGCTGGAGGTGTGTCTGTCTCGCTCAGGAGTGGAATAGTGCAGTGGTTAAGGGAATGGACTGCCTGGGTCCAAATCTTGGCTAAGGTGTGGGAATTTAGGCAAATTACTTAAGGCTCCCTGGACCTCGGTTTCCTCATCTGTAAAATGGGAATAATCATAGTGTCTCCTTCATAGCCCCATAGGAGAGGCTTAAATGAGTGAATACACTAGCACTTAGAGCCATGCCTGGCACAGAGTAAGTGTAATTCGAATGTTAGCTATTATTGCTCTTCAATGTTGTACCCCCAGTGCCTGGCACAAAATCTGGCCCATATTTAGTACTCAATAAGTATTTGTTGGATGAGTGAATGAATGTGCCTGGGTGTAGAGGGATGAAGAAATGGCATGAGAACCTAGAGGAGGGCCCTAACCCAGGCTGCGGACAGTCAGGGAGGACTCTTTTGCAGGAAGGGAGCCTTCAGCTGACTCCTGTAGGGTGAGGAGGTTAGCAGAGCAAGAAGGAAGGACGGCACACACGCAGGAGCAGCAAACAGCATGTGCAAAGGCCTCTCGTCATATGAGAGAAACTGATGCACGCGGGGAATGTCAGTCCATCACTCAGGGACTGACCCTGTAGTGCGAAGAGGCCAGATTTCCCTCTTTGTTGGCCATTTTGAGGACATTCTTGGGTGTAATGACAAGATAAAAATTCTGAGATGTTCTAAATTAAAATATAGTGGTGGGAGAGTGAGAGAAAGGAACAGAACAGTTAGCCTTTTAATAGCTGTGGAACAGCTCTGACAAAGCTGCTCTCAGGGGCAGCCGGTTAGCTCAGGTGGTTAGAGCGCAGGCTCATAACACCAAGGTTGCCGGTTAGATCCCCACATGGGCCACTGAGCTGTGCCCTCCACAACTAAATTGAAACAAGTACTTGACTTGGAGCTGATGGGTCCTGGAAAAACACACTGTTCCCCAATAAAATTAAAAGTCAAACAAACAAACAAGAAACTGCTCTCATTCCTGTATATTTGTTGGAATTTAAGATTAATTTCCAGGTGACTATTTCTGTGATTATTGAACCCCAGGAGCCTCTGCCATCCTGACCCCCAGGAGCCTCCATTTCGTATTTACACATGAACTTCCCAGTCTGCGGCCCACAGCCAATCCACCGGAGCAGACACTTCTTCCTTGCGGACTTGGCTGTTCCTATCCCAGAACTGGCCCCCTTCACCTCCTGTGCTCTGTCTATAGCTAATGTAAAACCTTTCAGAATGGCTTATACCTTTCTCCCCACTACTCGATGTATAAAACACTTGCAGGGCCGGCCGAGTGGCGTGTTGGTTAAGAGTTGGCTTGGGATGCCAGCTCTGAGCATCAGGGCCCCGGTTCAGATCCCACATGAGGGCCAGTGACGCTGTGCCCTCTATAGCTAAGATGGTGAATAACAGCTCGACCTGGAGCTGGGCTGCTGTGAGTCCTCTGTTACGGCGTAGGCTGCAGCGGGGCTGCCGTTAGCGGCCATCCAATGGCCGTCGAGAGACTGCCTCACCCAGGAAGAACGCAATGATGATACCAACATGGGCCAGTGAAGTGACGTCCTCCACAACTAGACTGAAAAACAAAAGGACAGCAACCTGTCTGTTCCCCTTCCCCGATTCCCCAACACTGTTCCCCTCCCCCAATTCCCCAAAAAAATCTTTAGAAAACAACAACAACAAAAAAAACACTTGCAAAACTCCAGCATGACAGACATGTTATGTTTCCTGTCTATCCATGTGTGGTCTAGACTCCATGCCCCAAGACCAGTCTCTTTTTTTGCTAGTGATGGCCTAATAAACCCTTTCTTTCAAAAAGAATTTCAACTGTGGAAGTTAAATTATTGTTTTGTTTTGTTTGTTTTTTTGTTTTTGGTTTTTTAGCTGGTTGGCAGCTCAGCGGCAGCTCAGCTTGGGCTGGGAATCCAACCGGCGACCCTGTTGCTCAGAGCTCACACTCTTGAGTGAGCTCTTAACCAACTGAGCCACTCGGCCAGCCCTTAAATCTTTTTTAACAGTATGAACTGTGCCCCCTGCCCCCTCAGACTGGCTGCCCACCGAGGGCAAAACACTCCCACAGTACAGTGGCTCCCTCATCAGCTCAGCAGTGCTCTGAGATCAGGGGAAGGCAAGCAAGAAAAGGAGGCTGCCACTCTTGTTGAAGGACCCCCATGGGATAGGCCTGGATTTAACCTGGCAACGTCTCATGGTGGATATCATTATCCCCTTTCCAGAGATGAAAGGACAAAGGCAGAGTTCACGCCAGTTTTGCCCGGTTCCCTGTGGCCTTCCTTGTCAGACTGGGGCTCTTTGCAGCCAGGGTCTGTCTCTCCCCCATCACCCCAGTGATTCCTCAGTGGGTGACATTGCCTATTCTTGACTCCCCACACAGAGCACAGACCAAGGAACTGAGCAAGGGAACCCTCCCAATGAGCGTGGACTAATGGAGAGTCAAGTTCAACCCCAGGAAGCTCTTACCATACGGATCAGAACACACATGAAGACCTTCCCTGCAGAGCTCCAGGCAAGGGCAGGCCTGTGTGCTTGAATGAGAGGTGCCAGGTGTGGGCCCAAAAAGGTTGGAGCTGGATGACATGGGCGGGGTGGGGTGAGGGGCTGCTGAAGGAAGAAGGGCCAATCCTGGAAATAGTCAAGAGCACCTTACCTAATACCACTCCCTACCAGTTGCTTAACTCCTCAATTATCTCATCTGATTTGTAGACGCCCACACTCAGTCCCTCCAGCTGAGGTGACCAATAGGAAGCTCTAAGGATTAGGGTCAGGAGCTCAGGGTTCAAACCCTCACCCTGCCACTTCTTAGCTGAGTCACCTTAGAAAAATAACATCCCCTCTCTGAGCTTCACTTGTCTCATCTGTAAAAACCGACAGTGATAAACCTCTGCCTTGAAGGGTTGATGTGAGAATTCAGAGACAAGCTGTAATAGCTTGTGGCAACCTGTGAGGCGTGGTTCTTCCTGCTTATTATTACTAGCAATCAAGGATACAGGTTTGGAGAGGGTTAAGTGGAGACCCTGCCTCCCAGCCAGGAGCGAATCAGGGCTGGCAGGGGAGGAGCCAGGCTGCCTCTAGGAGAGAGATCTAGACTGGCCAGATGTTGCTTGGAGAGGGATCGGAGAAGACAGCAACAGGACTTGTAGGCCATGGGGCAGGGGCTTAGCACAGGATCCCTGGCCTCTGCATCGTGATAACGCCAAGCCAGAGCGTGCAGGGACAGCTTCTAGGGGTTGGGGGAGGAGGGGCCGAGCTGCCTGAGCTGGGGACAGCGGCAGGGTGGGAGAGGACCAGGATCAAGAGCCCTCCCTGCACCCCAGGCAAGGGACACCAGCTGCACCCAAGCCTTGACCTCAGCCGACCCTGATAGCCCACATAGAGCACAGGGTCTAATTTTAGCTGAGCCACAGGGCCAGCAGCCCAGGAGTGCCTGTCAGGGCGAACAGGGGTGGCCAGGGCACCTCTGGGGCTGCTCAGGCAAGAGGATTGGGGAGACCACCCCTGCTCCTTCCAGCCCTGCACCCTGGCCAAACTGCCTCCTATGGGAGCCCTAACGGGTCCCCCATGGCCTGGCAGACAGTCCTCCTCTCCATTGAGGGCTGGGTCAGGGGGTGCAGCCATGAGGGCAGAAGGCCACAGCCTAGCAGTCAGGACAGGGGTTGCATCAGCCTGAATAGTGCTCAGGGGCGGGAGGCCCTGCTGGTTGTCCAAAGGCCGAGGAAGCGGAGTCCTGACCACAGGAAGCCAAGGCCAGAAAGCTGGTCCTCCCCAGCCTCCTTGTGCCTGGTTGGTGACTCGCTGTTTGACCTTACACAGGCAGCCTGCTCTTGATGGGCCTCGGTCTTCCCATCTATACAATGTGGGTGCTGAACTAGTAGGTTGATCCCTGCTCCAGCGATCCACCCTCAGGTCCCCAACTCCTGCTTCCCCCAGCCTTGGCTGTGGGTGGCCACATGCAGCCGTGGAGAAGGAAGGCCCTCTGGCTGGCACTGTTGGCCTCCTGGCTCCTCGGCCTCCTGGGAGTCTTTCCCCTTCTCCACCTGGCAGTGCCGGCCAGACCTCGGGCAGGGGCCCCCAAAGGCTGGCCCCGCTGGCTGGATGCAGAGCTCCTGCAGAGTTTCTCCCAGCCTGTGGAGCTCCCAGAAGATGCCCTTCAACCTCCTCTAGCCCCCCGTAGTGGCCACTGCAACTGGGGAGCTTGCTTTGACACCTCGAAGTGCAGGGGTGGTGGCTTCAAGGTCTTCGTGTACCCAGCGGCTGAACCCGTCTCTGAGACTCAGCGCAGGATCCTGGCTTCCGTTGAGGGGTCCCGCTACCACACATTCAGCCCTGCCGAAGCCTGCCTCCTCCTCCTCCTCAGCCTGGATGCCCCTGCTGGAGAGTGCATCCCGGTGCCCCCACAATGGAATGGGGGCAAGAACCATCTGGTCCTCCGGCTCCACTCAGCCTCCTGCTCCCAGACCATCCAGCTGGGACAGGCGATGGTGGCCGAGGCCAGCCCCATAATGGACACCTTCCGGCCTGGCTTCGATGTGGCCCTCCCGCTTCTCCCTGAAGCCCACCCGTTGCGAGGTGGGGCTCCTGGCCAGCTGCGGCAGCACAGCCCCCACCCCAGGGTGGCCCTGCTGGCCCTGGCAGAGGAGAGGGGCGGGTGGCGCATGGCAGGCACCAACTCTTCTGCTTGCCTCTGGGATGGGCGCTGTGAACAGGACCATGGACCCGAGCAGTAAGTGGACCTTTCCCCTCAGGGGCTGGACGGGTGGGGTCTGAGATGGGAGTGGGCCCAGAGGCCAGGGTGGAGGGCAGGATTGAGATGGGAGAACCCCTAGACTCCTGACCAATTTAGGTCTCAGCTACAGCAGGACGGAGTCAAGTTAGACAGTAGAGAATAATACCACCAAGACGGTGATTTGCCATAAGGGGTGTCCAAGACAGGTTTGGAGTTCTCCCTTAAAGATCTTTGAAAATATAAAACTGGACTCACTCCTATTTCCTCTTTTTCTCTTATTCCAATCCCTCCTTCCCTAATATTTTATTTAATATACACTTCTATAGTGTTTGCTCTGTGCTAAGCACTTTCATAAATAATGATTTTAATAAGATGATACTAATTGCTATTAAGTGTTTGTGTACCAGACACTGAAGTTCAGAAAGGTTAAGTAACTTGTTTGAGGCCACCCAGCCAGAAAGAGCACAGCCAGTATTTTAATGCAGAATTGCGTTTCCAAAGCCTTCAGCATTAGAAGTCTGAGTTTCGAGGAAGAGTTTATGATCAGCCCCATCAAATGTCTCAGAGCCGTGGAGATTAATAATTGGTCACAGATGGAAGCTGCTCCTATGCCTAATTTGGGGGATTTAACCTCTCAAGGAAACAGCCTTTGGTTACAGCAAATATGAATTAGGTGAGACCTACAGAAGAACTTACTGCCAGTGAGAGTCCTGAATACATACAAGGGGGACTGGAGCCTATGGGACATGGAGAGCTCATTTAGAAACTTCTCTGCCTGGGCTAGTTGGGCTGACATACCTCAGGTGATAAAGCAGTTAATCCCTCTGCACCCACAGGAGGCCAGCAGTATCCAGAAGGAGTACGAGCAGGCAAGGATGAAAGTCCTTTTGAGGTTGTCCAGGGCCCCCACAGCAGAGGTTTCCCTCTCCATGTCCTGGAGCAATCCTGAATTGGAACCTGTCACTCTGGCCTCCTTCCCTTGCTCCCACCCTCAGGCACTTCCCTGTTCTCTGCTGGAACAACATGGACTATTCTGAGCTCCACTCCCCTCCCGGGAATTCTTCACGTGGCGTTGCTCCATTTTTGCCTCTGCTTGGGGCTTTTGGGGCTTCTCTCAGCCAAAGGGCTCTTGTGGGAATGGAATCCCTCTACCTCCTGAAAGCACATGGCCTCCAGGGAGCCCTGAGGCCAGGGATAAGAGAAGAATTGTCCCAGTCAGCTTCCAAGGCCCTTCTGCCAGGACCCATCCCTAACGGGCATCCTCAGCCCAGGCACCTCAAGCTCAGAGCTCAGAGAGAACTCACCTTTGGTGACAAGGTTCTCCGCTCGCCAGGTAGCGCATCACTTTTCTGACCCTTAGCTATTCTTGCTTACAGGAAGTTCTTCTTTCAGCTGACTTGAGTTACTGCTAAATGTAATTGGCTATTGGTGAATCTGAAAGCTATTGCAGCCTGAACCTCTTTGAGAAACTGAAAGTTAGGGAGCTGCACACGGTAGGTAGGTGCTCACTAAATGTTTGCTGACTGATCTAAAATCGGCCAAAACTGGCCAAGGTTTTCTAATCAATGTGGCCGCCCTCTAAGTAGCATTTTTGATAAGTTTATTTCCAAGGTGTGATACCTGGCAGGCTCTCATTGTCCTCTGAACGTCAAGAAGTTCTGTCTTTGGCTTCGGCCCACCTGCAGGCAACAGGACTAGTAATCGCTGGGGGGTAGCTTGAGCCTTAGTTTCCCTGAAGTGCCAGGCAGCTGCCTGAGTGAACCAGGGATAGAGCGAGAGAGGGAGGGAGGCCTACAGCCACAGGGCCAGCCCCTGGAAGGTGGCCTGAATAAACAACTGCTGGCCAGAGAAAGAGGCAATTCAGTCCCCACCACTGTCCCACATTCACTCAGCTGGCAGGAGAGGGGGGAGGGGAGGAAGCGAACATTTGGGGAGAGCTTGCTCTGGGTAGGGTGCTGTGCAGCCACCTTACATAAGTCATGGCTAATCCTCTGGAGCACCCTGCAAGGGTGGTATTAGTATCCCCATTTCAGAGAACAGGAAATTGAGGGTCAGAGAGGTGGAGGGAGCCAGCCAAGGGGCTTTGGTAACAAGCCCCTTGATTCACCACGGCCTCCCTCCATGTTTCTGATCCAGCACTTGGCAGCAGCAGAGGTGGGATTAAACCCTGCACTCCTGGCTCCAAAGCCCATGGTTTCCCACCTTCGTTGAACAGTCTCCTGTTGCTTTGGAATCAGCCTCCACCCATTTAAATTGTTATTTATTTATTTTTATGAATAGGGAATTCATTCACATGGTACAAAATTCCAAAGGCACAAAAGGGGGTACAGTAAAAACTCCCTCCCACCCTTTCTCCGGCCACCCGGTTTTCCTTCCTGGAGCCAAACACCACTTCCAGTTTCTCTCGTGTGTTTTCTGAGGTCCCCTGTGTGTGTACAAGCCATGTGTACACATGTTCTCCCAGGTTTTTGTTTACATAAATTCAGTGCACGTTTTAAAGTCCCCTGGGCACAGGAGGTGCAGTGCCTAGGGTCCATGACACTTTTAGGGGCCCATGAAAATATTTTTGCTTCTTTGAAAATCAGGAGGGGGAAAAAAGTGAATTTTTAGGTAGAAGAAAATGTTTTCATATATAATATTGTTCATTTTTATGAGGACACAGTTATGAAATAGAATTTTTATAATTGTTTTGTGGCAAAGGGGCCACAAAGGCCAAAGTGCCTAGGGCATGTGGAAGGAGGTAGAGCCACACTGACTCCAGCCTTGGGCACTGAGGCCCTAACTCCATGGCCGGCAGCTGGCATGGTCACAGAACCCTAAGACTTTATCAGCAGTTACCACGATGACCCCTCTGTAGCACACTCTCTCTTACATACATACATACATAGGTGCTCATCCAGCCTCTGCTTATTTACCTCTACTGATGGGGAACTCACCATCTCCCAAGGCCACCCACTGGCTACTCACAGCCAGCCTCATTACTAGAATTTGTGCTGAAATTGACCTTTCAGACATTGAGTCCTTTGGTCCTGGGTCTATCCTCTCTTGCGCACTGAACACTCATTCCTCCAGCACCCACGGAGTGCCCATTCTTGGCCAGGCAATCTGCTAGGCCCTGGGGATACTGAGACGAGGGAGGCGCAGCCCTGCCCTCAAGTAGTTCTGTCTTGTAAGAGAGACAAACGAGTCACTAGTTACAACACGCATTGTGAAGGAGAGGCTGTGCGGACTGCCTGCCTGGCTCCTGTGCTTCAGAGCTGTGAGACCTTTGTGGGCTTCACTTTCCTCATCTGTAAAATGGGATAATTACAGTCCATACCTCCCATCTCATAGAGTTGCTGTAAGAATGAAGTGAGGCAATACATGTAAAGCACTTGGAACAGTGCTTGGAACAAAGCATGTGCTCGATAAAGGTTAGCTTGGCTCATTACTACTCAGGGCACACAGGGGCTGTGGGAGCAGAGAGGTGGGAGCCATCTCTGGAGAGATCAGGAGGGCTTCCCAGAGGAGGTGATGTTTGAACTTAAACATCAAGACCGAGTAGGAGGAATTTCTCAGGCGGCAAGGCAGGGAAGGGTACTCCAGGCAGAGGTAGGACAATCAGAGACACAGAGGAGGGTACAGTGCAGGCTAATGAGGGCTGAGAGGTACAGTTCATTCATCAGGCTCTTTGTCTCTGGGTTCTCTGAAGCCTTAACCTTAGGCATTTTCAGTCCCTTAAGGTTTTATTGGGGTGGGGGTGGGGCTACAGGTGGCTGGTGCTGTGGCTTTTAATGAGGTGGAGAGTGTCCTGTCGTTTAACTTGTGGCGTCTTCCAGAGAAAGCTGGTGGACACTTGAGCACTACAGAAAGAAGGCAGGGGTCCTCTGGGAGACCCCTAGTCACAGCTCTGAGGTGGTTCAAATAACCCAGGGTCAGGAATTAGCATACTTCGGTTCTAGTTCCAGCAATGCCCAACCCTTTCTGAGACCCTGAGCTAATCCTTGGATCTGAGACTCATTCTCCCCATCTGTTCAATGGGGGTTGGTCCAGAGGCTAAGTACTCCCAGGACTGCTTCTCGAAGGTTCAGACTCAGGACCAGATAGGCTGTATATAGGATCCTCTGGGCCCTTATTCATCAGTCCCACTCTGAGCAGGCCTGTGAGCCCAGGAGTCCTGACTGCCTCACCCAACCCAGTAGCTAGGTTATAGGCCAGAGGTCGGCAAACTTTTGAGATGGAAGAGCCAATCCTGTCCCTTACAACAATTTAAAAATTATTCTAGAGCCATAAAACAAATGAAATCACCATTATGTGAATAATATCCTTTACAAATTTTATAAACAAAACTATGATAGTTTTATTTTCAATTTTACTTCAGAGCCACATGTATGTACCCAAAGAGCTGCATGTGGCTCATGAGCCACAGTTTGCCAACCCTGTTATAAGCAATATTTCCTTGGGTGGGCAGTCCCAGGGAGGTAACTCTGAGGAGGGTGTGACTCCCCCCTCCCAAAGGCACAAACGGACTGAGTGTGGCCCTGGAACTGGGGGGTGGAGGTGGAACAGAAGAAGCCTGTCCTCTGGGCGAGGGGGCCTCTGGGCAGCAGCTTCCTGTGTGGTTCCAGGCTGAGGGCCCAGCCCACCTCATGACAGAAGAGCCTTTCATGGGCCTGGGCTCTCAGCATCGGGGGGAGGGCAGGGCATGGAGGCCACTCAGGTGAGGGCTGCAGGGGAGTCTGTGTGTGGCAGAGCAGTGGGAGGGCAAACACATACATGTCCAAGTCAGACTGGGCCTTGGAAAAGTCAGGTCCCGCAGCCTCCCATTTTGTAAATAAGGAAACTGAGGCCCAGAGAAGAGAAGGGAGGTGTCTAAGACCACCAAGGGCAAAGGCAAAGCTAGAACCCAGTGTTCCTGCCTTGCAGCCCAGCCGTGGGTGAGGGGCAGGTGTGAGGCTGGTACTTGTGTGTTAGTGCGTGGCTGTGCATGTGCATGAGTTTTGTTCACGTATAGAACACGATGGCGGGTTTGTACATTGTGAGTCTGGGAGGCCAGGTGGGGGGAAGGGCAGCTGTCTATGCCTCACGTGTGCTGGACCCCTCCTGTGCCTCCTTAGGACCCGCCCTGGGGCAGCGCTGCCCAATGCCACCTTCTGCCTCATCCCTGGCTGCCGTCCTGATGCCTTGCGCTTCCTCCAAACCCTGCAGGTACAAGCCCAATTTGGGCATCCCCTGTCCCCCCACACTCCTGGGCTGGCAGAGTTCTCCAGGCCCCAGCCCAATGGGAAGGAGTGGTACCTCTTTACTCTGGGACACAGGTGTGCCTGCAGCCACGTTCACCTCAAACTGTGCAGACCCCCCCCCCCGCAAAAAAATACCTTACTTTTCTCTCCTCTTTGCTCCTTGCCCCCAACAGCAGCAGCTGCTGATTCGAAACTGAGGGTGGGGGGGGAATGTGTGCAGGGTGAAACTGGGCTCCCCAGTGACGCCCCTGCCCCCCAGGCTGGCTGCATCCCTGTGCTTCTCAGCCCTCGCTGGGAGCTGCCCTTCTCCGAGGTCATCGATTGGACCAAGGCAGCCATTGTAACTGACGAGAGGCTCCCACTTCAGGTAACTGAGGGCCCTGCCCGAGGGGTGAGGACTGGACCCAGTACATAGGAGGGACCCCAAGATCCCAGCCCCCAGGCTAGCCTCAGTCCTATCCCCCATCTACGCAGTATATTGATGATTATTCCCCCAGTCCCAAGCCTCTGGGGCTCCCATAGGATCAGATGGAGGCAGACTCCTGAGGGTTCTGAGAGCAAGTCCTGAGAGCGTCTTTCAGCCTGTTTCCCCATCTGTACAATGTTAGACCAGATGATCTCCATGAGCTCAGCCCCACTGGTCCATGACTGCTTACAATACCCAATTTAAGAAAAGGACAGACACACACACACACATCCAAAATCGGAGTGCCTCCATGGGGCTTTGTGTGGGAAAGCAAAAGGCACAGTGACTTTTCCATCTGATAAAACTAATTTTGCCCAGCTGTGAAAAACATATGTGTGAGCCTTGAATCCACTGAGAAGTGAGAATGGTGTAGGGAGTTAGTAACAATAGCTACCATTCATTGAGACTCTACAGTGCACTAAGCACTTACTACGTATCATCTAATTTAATCCTCACAACCACACTATGAGGCAGGTACAATTATTACCCCCACTTCACAGATGAGGAAACAGAGTCAGAGGTTAAGTAGCTTGTCCACAGTCACACAATTACTAAATGACATTTAAACTCAGCTCTGTGTGGCCCTTGGACTCTTGATTGCTATGTTACCGGAGACTTGGCCAAGCATGGCTGCTTCTAACCTATTTGGAGAGCCATGCAGAGATGGGCTTCTAGTTTCCAGACCTCCAACCCCAGGCTGTCCCCACCCCAGGGTCAGTCAGGGCCTGACAAGGCCCCATGCTTTCTCCTTTTCTCCTGTGCCTCAGGTCCTCCTGGCTGCCCTCCAGGAGATGCCCCCGACACGGGTCCTCGCCCTGCGCCAGCAGACCCAGTTTCTATGGGACACCTACTTCTCCTCAGTGGAGAAAATCATCCATACCACTCTGGAGGTGAGGGGGACTCAGCTGGTGGGGACCCTGGCACTTAGCTCCTGCCTCATGCCTGTCCCCTCTCCACACCTCTTTCCGGACACATCCCCTGCCATGTTTCTGGGGTGAATCTGAGACTTGGCTGTGAGCTCTTGGATAAGTTCCTTCCCCAATGTTGACCTCAGTTTCCCCACCTGTAGAGAGACAGCTGTGGCAAACAGATTCCAAAGCATGTGCCAACTCCAGTTGATGGGCAGTGGCTGCCCGGGTGCTGTGTTGGGAGGGGTTCTGGGTCTGGAAAGAATGTCATGAGCTACTAGTGATGTCTGACACAAGTGAGGAAGGAGAGGGAGGCAGCAATCTGCCACCTCTGGACGCCATCGCTGAATGCCCCCTACTCTGGACTTCTGCATCCAAACCCTTCTGTCCCCAGCAATCTGACGATGCACTTGCCGCACCCCCATAGCTTGAAGGGCAAAGTGCAGGGCTACATCAGGTCCTCACTTTCTCAGCCCCACCCACTGCCACCCTGGCCACACCACCCGCACAGCCTTCTCTCACTTCACAGATTATTCAGGACCGGATCCTGGGCGTATCTGCTCACCCCTCGCTGTTGTGGAACAGCCCCCCGGGGGCACTCCTGGCCCTGCCCACCTTTTCTACAAGCCCCTTGGACTTCCCCTTCTACCATCTACAGCAGGGTAGGCCCTGGGGGTGGGACAACCTGAAGTCCCCTCAGCAACTCTCCCCAAGTCTGTCCCAGCCTGAACCGTAGAGCCCTGCCAAGACCCTCCCAGAATCCCCCACATCTCTTCTGGCTCCCGGGGTCCCCAACTCAGGTCATTCTCCAAGGGAATCTGTCCCCTCCCACCCTAATAGCCTGTGTCTCATTCCCCCAGGCTCTCGCCCTGCAGGCAGGTTCAGCGCCCTGATCTGGGTGGGGGCCCCAGGCCAGCCCCCGCTGAAGCTCATCCAGGCGGTGGCAGGCTCCCAGCACTGTGCCCAGGTCTGCACCCTTGCCAGCTGTGGTCCTGGGATCCAGGGTGGGGGCAAAGGACACGGAAGGGCCCTTGGAGACATCTAGAACCCAAGGATAACCATGCATCTTGGGGGGAGCCACACATTTGGGGGTAGGCACAGGAAGGACTTTCAACTGCCCTTGCTGCTTCTTTAAGTCCCAAGTTTCTGGTACCTTCCCCTCAAACCCCTCTTGGCCTCCCCATTTAAATTGATGACTCCATCTAAAAAGCAGGAGCCTCTTGGGGAGGCTGGAGAAGTAAATGTATGTTCATTCACTTATTTACCCAGCAGTCACTTTCTGAGCACCAAGCTTTGGGCTTGATGCTGACAATGCAGAGAAAATGCAGGAAAGGGTTCTGCGCTGGGATTCAGACTCAGTTAGCATTTCCTGACAAATCTCACTTCCAGAGAAGCCAGAGAGAAGTACTCGCAGAGCGGGGAACCAGTGAGCTCAGCCAGGGCACAGATGAAAGGGCAACAAAGACAGGACATTTGACTGGGCTGGGAATGATAAAGGAGGAGGAGGAAGAGAATCAAAGTCTTCGAGAGAGAAGATGGGGATGGGACATGGGGTCAGGGCCCAAGCTAGGTTCTGCCACCACAGACTCTCTTGAGTTCTAATGCCACAGGTCATTATGCAAAGGTCATCTGGTGACCTTTGAGTCACCAGAATTCCTCCCTTCCAGAAGCCTGGAGGCAAGAACAGGGCAGCAATGAAAGGATTTTGGCTCCAACTAAGCTCTCCTTCCAAATTCACATATACAGTTACTCATCCATTATTTCTTCCATCCTGGGAAAGGTAGCTCATGGGATCTGTCTGCCCCAGACTTCAGTAACTCTCCCTTTCCTCCTAGATCTTGGTTCTCTGGAGCAGTGAGAAGCCGCCCCCACCCAGGTGGCCTGAGACAGCAGTGCCTTTGATAGTCATGAAGGGGCCCAGGAAGGTGAGGGATGGGGAGGAGTGTGGAAGGGGTGGGCTCAGCCCCAGAAGGCTGGGAGTTAGGGAGGGCATTGACTTGGGCCTGAGCCAAAATGGGACTTCAAGTTGGGCCTGAAGAAATCAAGACGGGGTTTTCACTGCAGGCCTAATAGAAATGATCCCTCCCGTCCCCTGGCCCTTGTGAATTGTGCTTTCAGAGAACTGGGGAGAGGCAAAGGATGTAGTACATTGGATGTCTCCAATGAGGGATAGAGGAGAAACCTGGAATCCTACGGAAACATGGACAGATGGCAGCAAATTGGGCCAGAGGGGGGTAGCTTCTGAGAACCTGGGATGGTGTGAGCCACCTGCTTGCTGTGTGGTTGTGGGAAAGTCTCTTCATCTCTCTGGACCTATTTCTTTCAAATGAAGGATGTTTAACAACTCCTCCCAAGGTTGAGGTGAACATCTAATGTGAAAGAGAGGGGTTCTGAGATGTCAAAACTGGAAGGGCCCCTAGACACCAACTGTTCATTTTACCAAGGGGGAAACTGAAGTCCAGAGAGGTAAAATGAGTTCCTCAGGTCCAAGTTCTGGGCACTCTTGCTGTTTTCCCTGCCCTTCCTTCTACACGATGCCTGCAGGGCTCCTGCTTAGCAGATACTCAGATATTCACTGTGGGAGCCTGGGGAGGCTCCCCCAGCTGAGTTGCCCTCACCTCCCTCCCACTGCAGGTCAGTGACCGCTTCTTCCCCTACAGTGCCATCAGCACCGATGCCATCCTCAGCCTTGATGCACACAGCAGTCTTTCCACAAGTGAGGTGAGGACTGGGCCCAACAGGAGCCCAGTGTGGGTGGGGACAAAGCTAGAGGGCCCTGGCAGCCCCTTGGGTTCCCAGAACTGGGAGGACCAGAGATCAAGAGGTCCAGATTCCTGCCTTTGAAACTACCCCAACAAGGCACTCTGCCTCCTCCTTAGAAAGCTAATAGAAGCTTCCCAGACTCTTCTGAAAACATTTTTTTTCGCTCCCAGCTAGAAAAGTTCCCCGAAGCATCCCCTGGAAATGTTCATGCTCCCACCTCCTCTCCCCTGAGTCGCCTCCACTAGGCTGGCCTTGGCTCCATATCTCTGGATGTTCCTTCCTCACACCTCATTTCAATATCTCCCCAGGTGGACTTTGCTTTTTTGGTGTGGCAGAGCTTCCCGGAGCGGATGGTGGGCTTTCTGACGTGGAGTCACTTCTGGGATGAGGCCCGGAATGGCTGGGGCTACACTGCCAAGAGGTCCAACGAATTCTCCATGGTCCTCACCTCGCCTGCCTTCTACCATAGGTACAGATGGAAATTCCAGTCATCAGGATCTGAGGGCCTGAGACCCCCCACCCCGTCTTTAAACCAGGAGCAGGGTGGCATGGGAGTGAATACAGCAGTCAGCCTAGAGCCCAGAAATACAGGTTCAAGGCACAGATCTGCCATTTCCTAGTTGAGGCTCAGCTTCCTCACCTGTAAAACGTATTCACTTCACAGGGCTGGTGTGATAATCAAGGAGAAAACCAAATGAAGTGCTTGGCACACAAATGGTCAACAAATGGTAGCTAGTGTTATTTTAAATACAGCTATGCAGAGGGTCTGGAAGGTGTTTGGGTGTGGTAGTGGTGATGGGGGGGTGACAAGAGAATGATCCTGATGCTTTATAAATGTGTGTGTGTAAAAATAATAAAATAAAACGAAATTTAGTGAGCATAAAAATAAATAAATGTGGGTGCTATCAGCTGGGGACTCCCCAAGGCCCTCCAGAAGCTTCCTGAAGCACCCCAGTCTTGGGGCAGGGACTGAATTCTGGAGGGCCTCTTTAGAGGGTTTCCTTAAACATGTTTAAACCAAATATGTGCAGCTTGAAACCTCTTGTAGATTTATCCAGGAGCTCTGCAGGAAACTCTCGGTAGGGTGAAGAATAGTCCTAATGTCTGCAGGGAGGGCCCAGGTTGTTCTGTTCAGATGCCTATGTGATGCAAGCTCACTTGGAGCAGCGTCAGCCTGGCTAATCCACATCCTCCCTGAAGCTGGTTTTGGGATGGACTTGAAACCAGCTGGCTCCCCCCTACCCCCCCCCCCAATCTGGCTCTGAGTTCTTACCTCAGAGGCTGGGGGCAGGGGGAGGGGGGGCGGCAAGAAGCTGTGAGGGAGGAGCGGGGAGTGCACTAATGGCTGCAGACAAGCCAGAGTACAGAACAATGGAGAGCGATTGGTACTTGGGGTGGGAGCTCCCTGAAGTGGCCAGGGCTCAGAGGGGAGCTGGGGTTTTACAGGTTTTGTGATTGGGGAGCCTGAGGTCAGGAGTGAGGAGAATGGGGCGCGCGCG
>NW_017731488.1:2066978-2076642 GCF_001890085.2 Hipposideros armiger
ACCTCCCAGCCCCATTCACAGCTGTGGCACACAGAATGCTACCCAGAACATGGAGCTGCCTTGGCATAGCCTTGCCTGTGGGGAGGGCACTGCCAGGCCCAAGGACTCACACTGTAACAATACGCAGCCCAGAGCAAGTCCCCAGCCCTGCTGTATGGCAGGCCTGAGGGAATGAGGCAGAAACCCCAGACCTTCCTCACACTGGCTGTGTGACTTAAGGCAAATGACTCAACCTCTCTGAGCCTTCTCCATTTTCTCATCTGTAAACATGGAGCAACGCAATGACTGTCTGGAGAGGGGTCTAAGGACCTGGCATACAGTAAAGCTCAGGATCCAGGTTCCTGGGGCCTGCCATAGCTGAGGGGGAAGGGGGAGGAGTTGAGTCCCTTGAGATTGGGGTGGAGTAGAGGGCAACCTTCAGCTATCCCACACACACACACACTTCTAAGCCAAACCAAATGACTTCCCACAGATTTTGAGGGGCTGAAGAACCTGCTGACCTAGATCACAGGCTACCCTGGATGACAGTGCTGGAAAGGCACAGAGGGGTCATTTCATAGATGGGAAGACAGAGGCTCAGAGAGGGAGGCCAGTGGCCAACCCTTCCTCCTCCTGCCAAGGGTCAGAATCAAGACCAACTCAGAGCTGTCTCTGGGGAGGCTGGGAAACCCACCTGGCTCCAAAGCAAGGCAGCCTCAGGATGCATCTTTCCAAGATAAAAATAAAAGTAACTACTCTTCACTCACCAGGTGCTTCGCAGACTTTGGCTTCGGTCCTCACAACAACCCTGTGAGGTAGGTGTTAACATTTTCAGATGAGAGTCTGAGGTACAGCCAGGCTGACTTGCCTAAGGGCACTTGCTTGTTATGGCAGACAGACCACTAGACCAGGGACATCTGGTAACTGGGCATGCTGCCTTCTCTGTGAAACTGGGAACAGGTCTCCCCCCTTAATCTTGTAAACACAAGCCACCCCCCAAACTCAGGAACTTTCACACAGTGTCTCTTGTCCCGCTTGTACAGCCCCTCTTTGCCCTCTATCCCCAAGTTCTGAGCAGATCAGGCCATACAGGCAACAGAGCTGGCCTGATCAAATCTGGTTTCAGGCTCTGAGTACCCTGGGACATGCATCAGGCTGAGAAGCGGCCCAGGAGCTGTGAGGTGATTAGGGCGGGACCCCAGCTGAAATCTCTGTACCCCCTCACCTGTGGCTAGGGCATCTTCGTGTTGACACAACTTCTTGGGCTGGGAGAGTAAGGAAAGAGGAAACCTGCCAGGTCCTTACCTAGTCAGAAGCCTCCTCCCGCTAGGAAAGGGAAATGCTTGGCTCACAGCTGAAGTGACTAACACACAGATGGGCCTTGGGTGCCCCCTGGCTTCCCACTTCAGGGGGACAAGTAGAGTGCACGATACAACTCCCCAGTCCCCATGGTGTCCTCGAATCAGACGGTTGTTAGAGGCAGAGGGAGGGGGCTCTGCTCCTGGGCTTCTTTACAGATCCATAAGACAAAGTCCAGGCAGCGTTTTCCCAGGAAATGAGGTGGGTAGGCAAGGGCCATTCCCCGCTCCAGCACCCCTCACTGTGCCTCACTGCCTTGCTGGTGGTAGGACAGCATTGGCTGAGGATTAGACCCAAAGCCAGCCCACCAGGAGCTGACCGAGGAGTCAGAAGACTGGGGTCACACTAACTTTCCACCTGCCGAGTCCCCATCCAGGGGCTGGACATAATCAGATGGGGGAGGCAGGGGAAGAGCCCCTTCCTGGAGTGGGCAAGGCTCCTCCACATTGAACATGGAGCAGAGGCGGGAGAGGGATCTAGTTTACAACACAGCCGGGGTAAACAGAGTCCTGGCTGGACCTGGGGGACACTGGGTCCTGCCATCTGCAAGTCCTGTCCATGCCCCAGTTGGTGCCTGGCCAGGCAGTCAGTCCGAGGGGCCCTGGCACGCCTGACAGTCCTTCATGTCCTCAGAATAGTCCTCGATCTGGATGGTCATGGTGTGGAAGTGGAACTTCCCCTGAAGGCGGGTGCTGGCTGCCTTCAGCACAGCCTGGGCGTCTGTGTTCTGAGCTGGGGACCAAGAGGACGCACCAGGGGAGGCACCAGAGAACTGTTAACTCACTCTTGAGCCCTTAGGAACAATCAGGAGACTGACTCTCATACCCTACCCCCAGCAGAACAGGAGAGGGGACCACGAACATTAAGAAACCCCAGATTTCACCCATGCACCTGGCTACTTGGTTCCCATATCTGGCACAATCCCAAAAGAGCAGGAAAAGCACAAGCTTTAAGGCTTTCCTCTGCCACTTATTAGCTGTAAAAGCCGGGGCAAGTGACTTTACTATCCCACCCCACCCCCAGCCTCAGTTTCTCCATCTATAAATGGGATCGTGATGATCAAATTAACGTGTGCAAAGCACTCAGCATGGGGCCAGGTTCAAAGGATGAGCACTGCAAGCTTCTGGGGTTGTCCAGACCCATCAGGGACGTCCCAGGCCTCTGACTGCCTCTCCCTCACCCTACCCCGAATGTCCCCACCACTCACCAATGGCTATGTGGACAGACAGCATGGGCTGGGCCACGGTCAGCGCCCAGATATGCAGACTGTGCAAGGCTTCCACCCCCTCCACCGACAGCAGCAAATCCCGCACAGCTGTGAAGTCCACGCCTTTGGGCGTCCCTGGGGACAGCAGGGATGAAGCTGAAGGAAACTGCTCTCTTCCACCCACGCTGGTTCCTGCTCCTCCAATGTCATCTCGGAGAAGACCTCCTTGGCCAGCAGATGTAATGTTGCCCCCATCTCCCAAATGATCTCCATCATATCGCTTTGTTGTTATTTTTCCTCTCCACACTTAACTGTCTGAAATTATCTTGTTAGTTTCTTGTCTATCTCCCTTTCTAAAATAGAAACCCCACATGGGAGCAGGATAATCTGTTGTTTACTACCCTATCATCCTCAGCGCCTAGACAATAATAGGTGCTCAATAAAAAAAGGCTCTGTGGGGTTTTTTTGGAATGAAAAGAAGGGCAGCTGGAGATTCCTGCACTGATGTAGGGCATCATCATCATCACTTTTATCTGAGTCAGTCACATTCTTGGAGGAAAAAGCTCTGACCTGCGGCTGGACACTCCTGCTGACCCCAAACCAGGATCCAGACTGACCCTGCCCACACAGAGACCCATGACCCAAGACCCTGGAGCACAGGAAAGCCGGTAAATGAGTGTAGTAACTGAGGGCAGACTATTCGCCACTACCTAGCACCCCTCAAAGCCCAGCCACCGGGGCCTTGGAAAAGAAGGCCCAAGCTGGAGTGGATTCGGCAGCCTTGTCCAACACCTACTGTCTTTTTCTGAGCTTCAGTCTGTCCCGCTCCCCTCCGCAAAAGGAAGCATAATCTTCACCCCTCATTGTGCCTGAGGGGAGGCAAATGGAGACAGAGGAAGTGTATGGGGAAGGGCTGAAGTGCCAGGTGCTGCAGACACCACCCAGGAGCCAACTGACAAGGCAAGGAGGACACATCTCAGCAGGGAGGCGGCACCCTTGGGCCTAGGGGGAAGGGAAGGCACGGTCCAGGGGACATTTCCAGGAACGATCACACCTGAGGGCCCAGCTTCATGCCAAGATTTGCCTGGGGCCCCAGGAGTTTCTCCAGCCTGTGCCAGGCTCCAGGCCCTGGCTCCCCATCAGTGTGCTGGGATCCAACCCCTACCCCCACCCCTGGAACTTCAATAGAGCAGGAGAGCCAAGAGCAAAAAGGAAGTCGAAGCCCAGTTACCTTCCATCAGCACCAGGATCACGTCTCTCAGGATGGTCAAGGTTGTCCCCAGGACCAGGATGGAGAAGAGGAAGGTGCAGATGGGGTCTACGTACTTGTACTCTGGCTACAGGAAAAAGGCAAGGCAGAGCTGGGGTTCAACACCTAATACCTCAGCTTCTGTCTCCCTACCCACCCAGCACTGTGTCAGGGAGAGGGGATCTCGGCAGGGTGGACAGGAGTCTTACCCTAGCCCTGCCTCCAAGTTTATTCCATGCCCAGAAGGCCAGGCAGGACAGATCACAGTTCAGGATAAGGCAGAGTTCCTTCCCACCCCTCCTTGCCCAAAGGGCTAAGACACGGACAGAGTTAAGTGGAATCTTATACACCATCTAGTCCAATGTCCCCATTTTATAGAAATTAAGCCTCAGTTAGAGCAAGGGACTCACTCCACATCACCCAGCTAGCAAGGAGCGGAGCCAGGCTTCACACTCAACACCCAGCTCTTTCAAATACACCACACCACCTCTATGTGATGTACAATGCCCAGGCTTTGGCAGCACACAGGGCTGGGTTTGAATCTGGCTCCACAACTTACCAGCTGTGTGACACTGTGAAAGTCACTGAGCCTTTCTGAACTGCAATAAACACCATTACAGGGTTGTTGTGAGGATCAGAAATTGGATAAATGTTCCTTCCCTCTCCCCATGCTTTCTTTTGCCCAGAGATGGGAGGGAGCTAGAATCTGGGAAGGGTTCTGGGCAGGAAGAAGCCCTCAGATGATCTACACTGTTGTCTGGCCCACCTCCCCCTGTCCCCAGCTCTGACCTTAAAGTATAAAATATAGGCTGCCACCAGGACACCCAAGCTCTGCAGCAAGTCTCCAATCACATGGATAAAGGCAGCTCGAACACTGGGGTTCCCCTGCTGCTCGCTGGTGTTGTGGCTGTCTCCATAGCTGTGGCTGTGCCCATGGCCAGACTGGTGAAGAGTCAACCCCATTCTACAGATGTGGAGACAAAGCTAAAGGGCTCACTGAGGTAGCAGGTAGAGGCCACCCATTAGGGCTGGCCGCCCTGCGGGCAAAAATCCCAACTCCCCAGACTGCATGATCCCTTTGGCCACGTGAGAAGCCCGACCCACATGGCATTGGTTTAGAGTGCCACAGGACAAAGGGCTCGGCTCCAGTGCCAGGCTGAGTCTGGGTACAAAGATGCCCCAGTGTCAAATCTCAGAGCAGGAGGGCACCATGGAGGTTATCAGTTCCCCGCACCGTGTCACAGATTGGGAAGCTGAGGCCTAGAGAAGGAAGTGGTTTGCCCAAGGCCACCAAACAAGGGAGAGAGAAAACCCAAATGAGACAGATGCTCTATACACCCTGCCTCTCACTGAGACCAATTTCAGGCACATCAGCTTGAAAAAGGACTTGGGTTCTGCCCCTTGGGGCATCTGTTCCTGTGAGAACTGGACTCACCCCTCCCCGCTTCAGGTATGAAGCCTCCCAGGTTATTCACGGATGTGTATGGGGGGTGGGGATAGAGTTGATGCTGCCCCAGATTTGCAGCTCCCAATGGCCTTGGCCTAGGCCTAAAGTAGGACCCAGGTGTTCCAGGTACCGGAACTCAGACCCTTAAGGGAATTCTGTCTCTTTAGCCTGCACTGGAGTGCGGCCTGGCCTGTATCCACCAAGATCAAGCACATAGGTATGCCTGTGAGAAGCGGGAGGAGGGAGGACTCACTCACATCACGTTTATGGCCACAGCACAGCCCGCTGTTATCAGCATGGTGTCCCCCTCGATCTCATAGTCCCCAGAGATCAGCCGCTCCACTGCCAGGTACACCAGTACCCCAGTCACGACCCAGATGGACAGCACGGAGAGCAGGGCTCCCAGGATCTCTGAGGAAGAACCCACCCCAACACCAATCTTAACAGGGGCCCTAAGGCTGAGGAGATCTCCCCTTCCTTCCATTACCCCCACCCTCTCCCCTCAAAGTCAGGGCCTGGGTCTGACTGGGCTTACTTTCAGTAAGGCTGGCATGGTTGTACCCCCCGCACCACTCACATCTGACAATGTCAGAGCTAGAAAGTACTGAAAAAGTCATCTGGGCCAAAGCTTTTTGTTTTACATGTAAAGAAACTGACTTATTAAAATATATACTTATTGGGACAGGCCAAGTGGCTCAGTTGGTTAAGAGCATGAGCTCTGAACAACAGAGTCACTGGTTCGAACAACAGAGTCACTAGCTGCGCCCTCCACAACTAAGATTGAAAGACAACTTCGCTGTTCCCCTTTTCCAATTCCCCAACACTCTTCCCCTTCCCCAATAAAATCTTTAAAAAACAAAAGCAGGAAAAAATTCCTATGTATTTTATATATATATATATATATATATATATATATATATATATATATATATATATATATATATTACATATATTGCTCAGCTGGCAAACTGAGGCTTCTGAGGAGGAGACAATGGGCCATCTCCCACCAAGAGGAAAATGAGAATGCAGCCCAGAGATGAACTAAAGAAGGTTTAAATCCTATTTCTTCCAGAAGGCTTGGCTGAGCTTTCCTGCCCCCCAGAGCTGATCCATGGAGTTATGTGCAGAGTTAATGCCATAGTCATTTGTTCCTGAAGTTTGCCACTTCATTTCTTAGGAAGCCGAACTCTTCTTCCCTGCAGACTAGGAGTTCCCCGGGGACAGAAGCCAAGGTTGACATTTTCTTCCCACACCCAAGCCACCCTCCTGGCCTCGCTCAGGGATCCACCCATTGCAGGCACCTAAGAACCCATGTCTTAACCCACCCCTCTCCCAACCTCACCCCCATCCAGACCAGTGCTCTCACCAGCTCGCTGCCAGCCGAAGTTCATGGTCTTGGTGGCCGGCCGGGAGGACATCCAGAGGGAGAAGAGGCTGATGAGCATGCTGGCAAAGTCAGTGAGCAGGTGGGCTGCGTCGGTCATGATCGCCAAGCTATGTGCTAGGTACCCACCTGCAGGGGCAGTGCCAGAAGGGTGCAGGGTCCTTATCAGCTCTCCAAGAAGCCAACTTCCCAGTTTATGTGGGTAGTCGGGAAACCATGGACTCTGGAGAAAAGATACTGGATCCGAGACCTCTCCACCCATTCGCTGTGTAACCATAGACAAGTGACTTGCTTCCTCTGTACCTCAACTTCTGCTATCCGTGAAATAGGACGAACAACATCTACTTAGAAGGTGAATGTGAAAATCAAGTTCAAATAGGGCCTGGAAAGCATAGACATTCAGTAAATGCTCTTTGCTTCTAGGCATTCAGGACTTCCCTTACCTACTAGTTGTGTGTGATCTTGGGCAAATTACAAATTACTTAAATCATCTGTAAAATCGAGAGACTGACAGCACCCATATGACAGCACAATGTTATTGTGAGGATTGCATGAGATAGGTGTATATAAAAGACTTAGCACAGGGAATATAGTCAATAATACTGTAATAACTATGTATGGTGTCAGATGGTACTAGACTTATCAGGGTGATCACCTCGTAAGGTATAAATATCTAATCACTGTGTTGTATACCTAAAACTAATATATTATTGTATGTCAATGGTAATTGAAAAAATTAAAAATAATTTTCAATTAAAATTAATTTTTGTAATTTTAAAATTAAAAAGGTTTTTAAAAACACAGCATAGTGAATGTCCGATAAATGGGGCTATTAGTACGGTTGATCCTTGAACAACATGAGTTTGAACTGCGCCGGTCCACTTATACCAGGATTTTTTTCAGTAAATACAGTGGGCTCTTCATATCCGCAGGTTTGGAATTTATGGATTCAACCAACCTCGGATGTGAAACAGTAATTTTGCATTCCCAACCGTGGATGGAAAATACTGTTTTACATTTGCATTTGGTTGAATCTGTGAATGCAAAAGGTGGTCTGTAGCTAAGTTTTGGGGGAGTCAAAAGTTACATGTGGATTTTCCATTGTGTGGGTGGGTGTCCCTAATCCCCCACGTTGTTCAAGTGTCAACTGCATTAATGTCACTGGAACATCCAGAGGAAAAGCCTTTTAGATCATCCAGAGGGGCCAATTTCATCAATTTCATTTAATTAGCACAAAAGTCCTTACCAATTACTTCCCCAATCATGAACACCAGGCAGATGGCAGCGGCCACATAAAGCTGAAGACGGGCCCGTTCCTTCTTGGGGTCACAGTGACTGCCAGGACCCTTCTGGGTGTGACAGTAATGGTTGCTCTCCACAGCCAGCTCAAGGGCCGGCAAGTCCGCGCCAGGTGGAGGCAGAGAAATCCAGCCAGTCCCATCCTGCCACAGAGATCCCGTGTAAGACCTGACCAGAGAGGAAGAGAAAGAGGAGACTCAGCTCTGAGATGGAGGCAAGGAGGGTTGACTCCAGTCTCAGCTCTCTGTGGGGCCTTGGAGTTCCCATGTGTCCAATTAGAATAGATAAGGGCGTTCCTTGCTCGACAGTCCCTGAGCAGTGACCAGAAGCCTGTGTTCGCTGGTGGGTGCTGGGGGAATGACCAGTCTCCAGGAGTCTAGGGACACTGGCCCAGGGTGTTCCTCCCCTCCCCATTCCTCCCAGAGCCTGGAAGAGGCAAAGACCTTGGGAACTGGCCAAGGGGCGGGGGCGGTGCAGCCGAGCGCGGAGAAGGAGCGGAGCTCAGGCTCGGGAAGAAAGGCAAACCCCCATCTCGCGCACCTGGGGACACAGGGCCTTCGAGGGCGGGGCTGCCCCAGGGGCAAAGTGCCCGGCCAGAGGCGGGGCTCTAGGCTTCTCACTCCAGACAGGCTGGCAAGGGTCAGGCAGGATCTGTACTCAGCCGTGAGGGCGTGATGATCCCGGTGCCAAGCTGGATTTCCCCCTCCTTCACCTCACCCCACCCCCTACTCCTGTGTGGTCCTAGTTCAAGCCGCACCCCAAACCATCCCACGATAGCAAACGAGAAGGTGCGTCTGATGCCGCCCAAATTCCTGCTCTTCCCCAGGCTTTTGCCTTACCGGGCTCCGCGCCTGGCGTCCAACAGATGCTGCTTATCCGTGGCCTTCATGCGGCCCCGCGCGCCACGCGCTGGGTCGGGAAGCGGCGCGCGGACACCCAGCGAAGTGAGTCCGGAAGTTGCGAGCGGGACACCCGAGGGCGCGGAGTCACCTGCGGGGTGAGCCCCGCGTGCCGTTCCCGTCGTCCTACTTGCGCCCCTAGCCCACCCTCTCCGCCTCGCGCCTGCTCCTGCCCGGGCCGTGCTGGGATCTCCGTGGGTCGGTCCCGCTGTAGCGCCGCTCCAGTTCCAGCTTTGCGCGCGGAGCGCTCCCCGCCTCTCGGCGCTCCGCGCCCGCCCGCTTTATCTGGCCCTCGCCACCCCGTGTGAAGCGGGCCGCCGCGCGTCGTGTGCAAAAGCCCGCGGGGAAGGGGGAGGAGGTGGCCGGCAGCAATCGATGTCCCGGAGCCATCGATGGCACCGGCCCCCTGCATCCCTGGGGCGAGGGGATCCCATTTGGCTTGTAACGAAAAGCCTAACCGTTTCCACTGAGTTAGTACTGGGCTTTGACTGCGTGAGCTCTTCCCTTTGCGGGGCTGGCAGCGTCCTACCAAGAAGTGCTTGGACCTTGGTTTGTAGAAACCCGCTTTGGGCCCCTGGCGGGCAGGAATGTGGCTCCTGAGGCTAGGGTTGTGTCTTCCCCTGCACAGGCAGGAGACTCCTGGGAACTTGATCGGTTTCCACCCTCAGGCTGCAGCTGCCTGAAGCCGGCTGTGGCTCCGCCCTGGAAGGGGGCTCCTGGGGGCTGGGCCCGCCTCCCTTCAGGCTGAGGCTGTGGCCCTCTTTAGGACTGACTAGTTGGGACTGCCCGACGCATTTTGGCCACTGAAACAACGCCAGTTCCTCACCCGCGCGCTCCGATT
>NW_017731488.1:2083777-2086658 GCF_001890085.2 Hipposideros armiger
TGGACCTCTCATTGGGAAATGCTGGTTTAAAGAGGTCCTTCCTTGGTGGGACAGAAACCCAGCCTTGCCATTACCGGTATACCGTCTCCCTCCTGCCACACACTTCCTATCAGGCCACTGTTCAGCCACCTTGAACTCTTCAGAAAAAAAAGGCTGAATGAAACCCCAACTCCTTTGGTAATAACAGGAAGAGAGCGCTGTGCATTTATTAAAACAACATATAACACAAACTCAGTTACCATCCCCTATGTCAGGGATGGGCATCGAAGTACAGTACATTATACCTTCCAGGCAGGCTTGTGAGAGCTACCCAGCCCTCCCAGTGAGGAAAGGAAGTGGGCAGTTCTAGCAACCTGGCTTCCCTCCCCTCTAACAATCTCCAGTCACACAATGACCAGGCATTATCATACAAAAGTTCCTTTACAAAAAGCACCAAAATGGCATACATATACAAGTATATACAAAAATCACATTTTAAAAATGTACAAAATATTTCATTTTGCACCAACGTAGAAAAGTGTCCTGTGTGGTTGTTTCAAGCACATTTCCAACTCTGTTTCAGTGACTGCTGGACACAACGGTGGAGGCCCTACTCCTAGTCCCTGCTCTCTGAGCAAAGAGAAGACACACCTCCCCAGTGCCCCTCCAGGGGCCCCGACCCCTCCCACCCTGGGCCTGTCACCAAGGCAGCTGGGCCCATCCCCACCCTCCCCAGTCTCTCTGCATCTAGAGAGTCTCTTCCTCATCTGGCTCCTCACTGGTGTTCTGGAAAACAAACAAACAAAAAAGATGAAGAAACACAAGGTGAGGGACTCAGAGAGATCCAGTACCTGCCAAGCTGCAGTGACAAAATGATCAAATTTCTGCCTGGCTGCTTCCTTTCAAACCAAAATAGGATTTAGTTGCCACAACACTGTGGATTATATGTTCAATGCACAGCTCCAAAAGTTTACTCCGTAGTTTTCAGCTGGATTGGAATTTAGTTCCAATAATAACTTGGCTTGAAAAATAATAGCCTTAGCAAACATGTGCTAATTAGCAAANGGCAAAACATTTATGCTTTTAAGAAGTGTATCTTATATGTCCTTTTTGTTCCCTTTAATGCAAGGCACATTGTAAATTTTCAACAAATGCAAATTACATATTGGATCCAGATACACATACATTTTATAAAAACTTTTATGCCAGATTTTCTTTAATACTTTCCCATGATGCATTTTAATTATTTGTAAGAGTCTGACTAATTAATCAAGGCTTTGATATACTGAAAACTGCCAGGTCCACTTGTATTATATACCGGGGTCCAGCAGAGATCCCTAAGAGACCTAGCAGTTCACAGACCTCAACATTACCTGAGGATTCTTATTTTTAAAATATAGATTCCCATATTCCATAACTAGAGTCTGATTTTGTAGGTCTGGGGTGGGGTCTGGGAATCTATATTGTTAAGACCTCTGTTTGATGCTATTGTGAAATTATTGTTCATTTTTTAATAGTATAGTGGCTCTGATTTTTTAAAGGCATCTTTATCTAAAGTATTGAAGGATAAAATGACATGATATTTGGGATTTGCCTTAAAATAATCCCAGTTGGGGGAGCGACTAATAATGGTAGAAAACAAAGAATTTTGTCAATAACTGTTGAAACTCAGTGATGGGTATGAAGGTACGTTATACAAGTACTATTCCCTATACTTTTCTATATATTTGAAATCTTCCAGAATTAAGTGTTTAGAGAAAAATAAGCCTTCTCCAGTGATTCTAATGAAGCAGCCTATGAAACCGTATTCAAGAGTCATTGATTAGCATTGATGGGCAGCTGATTAGCTCATTTGGTTAGAGCACAGTGCTCACAATACCAAGGTTGCCGGTTTGATCCCCGCATGGGCTGCTGAGCTGCGCCCTCCACAACTAGATTGAAACAACTGCTTAACTTGGAGCTGATGGGTCCTGGAAAAAGACACTGTTCCCCAATAAAAAATATTTTTTTTAAGATTAATTGGAATAACCTCTTTGGAGCCAGTTTTCTGTTATGCAGCATGATCTTAAAGGAAGCTTGTTGATCAAGCATCTTCATACCACCCTTTCGTGTTCTGGTTTGCAAAGACAGGCAGAGCCCTTCATGTAGCAAAGTAGAGATCTTATTTGCAATTAACAGGTATCTTCCTGGAATTTAAATTTTAACTGACTGCCCACCCTCCTCCCTCTGATAACTGACAGAATAATAGACTGACACGCTGCCTGTTTCCGATGGAATCAATAAGCTAGAGAAATCTGAAGAGCGAATGTGGATAGATTTGTAATACTGATTCTTGTGATTTGAAGGTGATAAAAACCTCTTGCTTTCTGGCCTCAAATTCCTTCAGTTTTCCATGGGACAATACTTCAGAAGATAAAACTACAATAAAAAGTAAGTGTGTGATTATCAACAAGGAGTTATGATGGGAGGGTGTTACCTGGAGGGCTTCTGGGGGCTGGCAAGATTCTTTTTCTTGACCTGCATGGTAGCAACACAAGATTTCATTTTATAATAGTTTATTAAACTCTACAACTAATTTTGTACACTTGTGTGTAACATTAAAATTTTTTTTTTCAATGCTTCAGCGCTTGAAAAAGGAATAGAAATGAGAGCAAAATTTGACTCCCTGAAATTCAAGGTTAGGGACTGAGTTAGCCTTGGAAAAAACCCCAGAAATAAAAATGGGCAGAGGTATGAGGGTTTAAAGCACTTTCATAAAGTGAGTTGTATAGAGCTCCAATTAGTTCTAGAAGATGTCACATATTAAGATGTAATGTATCAGGCAGTATTCCAAACACCGTAAATTTGATGAACCAGTCATTGTCTGAAGTTAAATAGCTTTCTTTATGGCAGGACTTCTCAG
>NW_017731488.1:2089182-2105604 GCF_001890085.2 Hipposideros armiger
TGGTGGGTCTGGTCAAACGCACGTGCATGTCCCATTAAAAAGGGGTAGCCACTGCCCAGCGCCAGCTGTCTGGGACGAGGGAGAAGGGCCATCCCAGCATTGTTAGCTCTTTCCAAATTTTCACAAAAAGGTGGAATTCCAGATTCTTAGTTGAAATCTCCTTTTTCAAAAATCCTTTAAAAAAATCTAATTTTAAAAATGTTGGCAACTAATTTTTAAAAATGTAAACATTATGCTGGCCAAACAAAACACCTCCATGGACCAAGCCTGGCTCATGAGTGCCCTGTCTTTTACGTCTGTTACGCTGTATTACTTTCCATATAGGAAGGTCATTTAGATAGAAAATGGGAGCTTTTCATTATGAATAGTTTGGTGTTTTTTTTTTCTTTAAGCATTAAGGACTTTACCCTTAAAAGGCTTAGAGCACATATTGGGCATCATCCCCAACGTCCAGCACAGCACTTTGCACATAGTCAGCATCTTATGGTGCTGAATGAATGAATGAATGAAAGAATGGAGGTAGACAAATTTCTTACCTTCTTCCTTCCCCTCTGTGGACTCTTCTTCCTGATCTTCTTCAATAAACTCTTCTTCTTCCTCATCTGTGTGTGACAAAGAACAATAGTGTTAGGATGGGCATGTTTCTCAGAGGAGCTGCTCAAAGGGGAACCAGACCGGAGACAGCAGTGATCCAAGTCCTCCAATGGCCAGTCAGACTCTACAGGCCATGCAGTGACATCACTGGCCCAGGAGGCGATGGGCTTGTCAAACCCAAGCTGCACAGAGGTGGGCTTTCTCCTTTCTCAGCTCTCCCTTTCCTTCCACCACACCCTCCAGAGGAGAGAGGTTCAAGAGGCTCTTTTTGTTCCAGTAGCAGCAGTAGTTTCTATCACCTGATCTGCCTGTGACCAGAGGGGACTTTGGGAGGCACACTATCTCTCAATAGACAGATGAACATCACCTGTGGAGGTGGGACAAGAAACGCCTTGATTCTCAGGGATCAGAGTCCTGTCTTGAAGGAATTTGCCCAGCCTTTGACATTTGCTTGCCTAGCCCTTCCTGTCCACTTGTCCTCTTTCCTCAGCCCACAGAGGGGTGGGGAGCACTTCTGGGGCCACCTTCTCCTTAGCTCTCTGAAGCTGAGCCCCAGAGACAGACCATGATGGGGAGATGCAACCTGTGTCCTCACTTCACCTCCTGGGATACCAACTTCAGGCTCTAACAGGGAAGATGACTGTCACCCACCCCCTCTCCCAAGATGCTTCCTTAATCCTTTGCGGCCCTGAGGGAGTCACCACAGAGTCCAGTGTCTGGGGAGAGGCTTGAAAGAATTCATGCCTCCAAAATGATAGTCCAAATTCCAGTCACCTAGCTGGGATCCATGCATAACTCAGGAAATTTTGTTGCTGTTGTTTAATCGTTATCACAATTAACTACTCATAGCAGCATTTGCTGAGGACTCATTATGTGCCAAGTGTTGTGCTAAGCACCAGACACACATTGTCTCATAAAATCCTCACAAGGGTCTTGTGAGCCAGATGGCCTCCCGGTGGCATCTGCGTGGCCTCCCGCAGACCTCTCACTCTCCCTTGGCTTTATTTCCCCAAGTACACAATGAACATGACAACAGAAACCACCTCTTGCAGTTGTATTAAATGATGGAATTTATGTCAAGTGTTTAGTGCCTGGGGCATAAAAAGTGCTCAATAAATGGTAGCTGTTAGTTCTCTCGCCATTTCCCTATGAGGAAACTGAGGCAGAAGGAGATTATGGGAGGCAGTGCAGGTCTTTACAACATCACACTGTTCACACAGTCTGATCCACTCTAGACTACCTTAGCTTTGGAAGGGTNGAGTGTCCAGGGTCTCAGGAAAGAGGGGTGGCAGGAGAGTAGGTTTGATGGCCTCAGTCTGGAGAGGAGATGATGTTCAGAGCCCTGAGACAAGACCTAGTGAGTAGTGAGGGGAAAAGAAGCTAACCTTGGGAAGGGGAGGAAGTAAGAGGGCAAAGAAGAGGGAGACCAGTCAGGGAAAGAGAAGGGGGCCTAGAAGACAAGGAGCTGGGGAATTTCAAGGACAGGGTGGTCCCCCTCAAAGATTAATGGCTAGTGTTCGCTGAGCACTTACTATGTGCCAGACACTGTGCTAAGTACTTTGTGTGCATCATTTCATTTCATCATCTCAACAACGTAAGAACTACAGAGGGTGCGAAAAGAATGGATACACATTTTAAGAAAGGAAAATTGTATCAAAATTGTAATACTCAATATATACCAATAACAAAAGATGAACACAAGTCATGTTTAACTTCTGCAATTACAAGAGGTGCTCAAAGTGGTTACCATCAGCGTCCAGACACTTCTGATTACGGCGAACTACTGCTTGAACAACGTTGACCAAAGCGTTCACTTGTATACATTTTTTTGGGAATCCCTGGTATTATTATATATCCCTGAAAAGGGTTCCTTGAACCCAATTCCAACATAAGGGACATAGGGCTCCCCGCACACCAACAAACAATTCTCAGACACCAGCAGGGTGTCCAAAAATTCAACTCAATTCTGATGCTATCTACCCAGGTGATAGCATCAGATTCCACAGGTAAAGGGCTCAGTCCCACAAGACCGCCCTCTACTTCAGACACCAGCCAAAAGCCCAGGCTCTTCTTAACTGTGCTTCTGACCACCTGGCTATAGAGTGGAGGTTCCCATGACCCCCTCTTCTCGGGTTCTATTGATTTGCTAGAATGGCTCACAGAACTCAGAGAAATATTTTACTTAATAGATCAAGGACTTATTATAAAAGGATATAATTCAGGAGCAACCAGATGGAAAAAATGCACAGGACAAGGTACATGGGAAGGGGCACCATTCTCTGAGGACCTCCATGTGGTCACCAGCCCAGAAGCTCTCCAAACCACAGCCTCTTGAGTTTTTGCAGAGGCTTCATTACCTAGGCATGGTTGATTAAATCATTGGCCATTGGTGATTGATTCAACCTCCAGCCCCTCTTCCCTTCCCAGAATCAGGGGAAGATGGGACTGAAATTTCCAACCTTCTAATCACATGGTTGGTTTTCCTGGCAGCCAGCCCCCCTCCTTGAGTGCTCTCAGTCACCTCAATCACATAACAAAAGACACCTTCATCACTCTCACCACCTAGGAAATTACAAGGGTTTAGGGAGCAGCGAGCCAGAAATGGGTGAAGACCAAATACATATTTCTCATTATAAATCATAGTATCACAATCCTCATTCCACAGATGAGGAAACTCAGGCACAGAGAGATAAAATAACTTGTATGAGGTCACACAGCTTGCAAAAAGTGGCTCTAGGACAGGAGCCCAGACATGCTTGATTCAGGAGCCCAAGCTCCTCACGTCTCTACTGCACTATATAGGTCAACAATGCCAGGCCAGTCAGGAGCTGCAGGAAGAGGAACATCCAAGAGGCTCTCCCTCGTCCCTGCTCACATGACCTCAGTTTTGTTCAGGCAGCATTGTTCTCCAGGAAGGTGGGCCTCTCCACTGCCACCAGAGACAAAGGCTTACGCCTGTCATGATAATCCCATTCTCCTTTAAAAGATTTCCTCCCTAATAAAAAGTCAAGCACAAGAAGAAAGCTTCATTCTTGCCTTTGAATGGGGTTGTATGCATCATTTCATCTTGCAACCAAGAGAGGACAAGTCTCGGGAGAAATCTGCTCACAGAGGAACTGAAGAAAGCACTGGGGTCCTTGGCGCCATCGTTGTGCTGCCAGGTTACCCACCCCTGGAACTGCCTACCTCTTCACTATTTAAGATGCGACATAACACATGTCGTCATAGTGTAATTATCCTGTCACCTGCAGCAGAGAGCACTCTATATACATTCGTGAGTCCAACTCCTTCCTGCTTACGATCCTCAAATGTCTAATTCCAGTTCAGGCCGCTCTCTCCCTTACACTGAAGACTTGTTGGAGATGTTTACTGGGATGTTCCAACAGCACCTCAGACGCATCCTACCCCAAACAGAACACACCATCTCCCCCCACACCGAGCTCCTTCCCTTTTCCTTGTTTCACGTCTCAGTGAACAGCACCAGCATCCGCCCATTTGCGCAGACCAGAAAGTGAGAGCCATTCTTGGGCTCCCACTGCACACCCAGTAAACCTCAGCAGGGAGTACAGATCCATCTTTACGTCTCGCTTGTCATTCTCCCATCTGTGAGTCTGACTGTGTCCCTGAACTTTGAAGGCTTTAAGGACAAAGACTCTCTCTCTTCATGTCTGTACCTCCAGTGCCTGGCACATGGTAGGCACTTAACAGATGTTTCTTAAATGAGTGCACAAGGGAACAGCAGGGTCACTGTCAGGCTTGGGGAGAGCAACGTACTTGACTAAGTTTTGGGGGTTTTTTTGGCTGAGATGGTGCAACCAGTGAAGAGAAAGTGCCGGAAGATTGGGGGGCAGGTGATAAGAGTAAATTCTAAAGCCTTGGGAAGGACAGGGACACGCCAACTTTTGAGATGGGAGGAGAGCAGTGAGGAAAAGATGAAAGTAAGAATCAGGAGTGTTGGGAGGCTGAGAGAAAGGTGTTCCTATTGGTGACCTCCGTCAAGACAGTCAAGGTCAACCACTAAGGCTGAGGCTGGGCAAGGGTAGCATGAATGGGTGGTGGGGAAAGTTTGGACCTGCCCCTGTGACACACAGGAGGAAGTGCCCTGGAACGGGGTGGAAGGGCTGTCTGGGAGCAGAAGAGCCTTGCTGATGTTTCCCAACATAGATTTGCCATTTGTGAGGAGCCATTCACATGGTTCTGTTGACTTTCTCCAGCCACACTTGGCAGTCCAGGTGCAAAAGCCAAGCAAATGGACAGTGGGACCAACTCCAGCCTGGGAGCTGGCAAGGCCAGCACTGCTGAAAGTCAAGGGGCGGGGAGTGGTAATTCCCACATGGGCCATGCTGGGCATCAAAACATGTCCTGTCATTTAATCCTCACAACAGCCCTGCAAGGGAGGTATTATGATCTTCATTTTTCCCAGGAGGAAGCGAGATTCAGAGAGTCAATGGCTTGGCCAAAGTTACACAGCCACAAGTGGCAGAGCCGAGCTAAGGTAGCCTGACTCCTAAACCTGTGCTCCTAACACTAAAGAATGTATTGGGTGCCTATTTGCATGCCAGGCACTGTGCTAAGAAGCCCTCTCCATCCATCCTCTTGTTCAGTCCTCAGAATAACTCAGTGCAGCAGGGGTCATGATTTCCCCTGGTTTGCAGCTGAGCTACAGAGGCTCAGAGAGGTTAAGTCACTTGACCAAAGTACCCCAGCCAGTGAGTGGCAGAGCCAGCATTAGAAGCAGGAGGTTATAAACCAGTATCATTACCAGTTACTGAACATACTATAAAGCTATGGACTGACAGATGAGGAGACTAACTTGGAATATCAATGTTGCATCTGAGCCCAGAGACTTTTTTTTTTTTTTTTAGCTGTGCCATCCTGCCACCTGTTGGCAGTTCAGCGGCAGCTCAGCTGGGGCCAGGCATCGAACCGCAGTTAACCAACTGAGCCACTCAGCCGGCCCCTGAGCCCAGAGCTTTTATTTATTTATTTATTTGTTTGTTTGTTTGTTTGTTTATTATTTATTTATTTAAAATTTTTTTTTAAAGATTTTTATTGGGGGATGGGAACAGCACTGGGGAATTGGAGGAAGGGGAATGGACAAGTTGCTGTCCTTTTGTTCTTCAGCCTAGTTGTGGAGGACCAGAGCTTTTAACTACTACACTTTACTGCTTCCCTCTCCGCAAGTTTCCTCATTTATACCTTTTACTGTTTGTTGATAATTTCAAACATATGAAAGTAGAGAGAATAGTATAATGAACTCATGTAACCAAACCCAGCTTTAATCCGTAACATGTCCCCAATCTTATTTCATCTATAACCCACCCTCTCCNTTGGCCCACCCTCTCCAAGCTGAGTCCTTCCACAGGGGTTTCCGTGGGTCGGGGCCCTGTGGCCCCAAGGCTGGCCTCTGATAGATGCACTATATATAGAAAGCACTTGGGATTGGCGACCTCCCTAGCAAATCACTCCATCATCCCCAATGCTGTTGGTCGTGGGGGACATGGCTTGGGAATGGCTCCTTACGGAAACAAAAGCTCACACCACTGGTGACAAGGAGGGACTCCTTGAATCTGTCCCCCAAACAAGAGTCATCTTGTTAGGAGACTAAGTGCAAGGAGTGATGGTGGCAGCAGCACACCTGCCTAGGTTTAGCTTTTCCACTTCTGGACTCTAAAGTATGGAAAACCTTGACCTCAGGCTCCTTGGTTTTCCTGCTATAGTCTAATGACCAACAGTCTCAGTACTACCTGGAGAAAGTGTTACCAACCAGGAGAGTGTCCCCCCACCCCCACCCCAAAGACTTTTAAGTTTTCTTTCCTATAGAAAGGTTAAGTATAGAAATGTTAGTCTCCTTTCTAGTTTCTTAGTCCCCGGCTGTGATTCCTCTTCTCACCAGTCTGTGACTCCTAGGCTAAAGATTGCTCCTAGCCTGAATCCTGGAATTCTCCTATCACCCAGCTTCTTAACTGCTTTGTAAATCAGTTTCTGAATCCTAAACAATAGAAGTCTCCTACCCCTGCTTCAGATAACTACTTGAAAGCCTGCGACTTCCTAATATCCCCCCAGGCCAGTAAGGTAAATGCCAAACCCATTCTGGGCCCAGACAACTGACGCCACCTGAGTAACTGGCTGAATGGCCATAGGCTTCATGAGAGTTAACAGATTTATTAATTAAAATCTATTTTTCCTCATTCAGGGACCTTGGGGATACAGAGGATACCCCAACAAGATTGCCAGTCACAACCAAAGAGGCCAACACAGTCTTCCATGCGGAGCTCGAGACCCCTTCCTCTCATCTGAGATCAGCTAGGGTGAGAGTTCTGTGAATCCCCCAATAGGCAGGGACAACTCTACACTCCTGACCAGCAGGAAGCAGATACAGAAGAAGAGACCTTCTGTCCCTCAGCTTCCCATAGAGATTTTATGGGGATCACGTCTCTCAATGGGAAAACTAGGTAGACAGTTAGAGGCAGGCATTGGGTCTCTGCATTCCTGCACGTCCCACAGAGTGCGACTGCCAAGGGGACATCCCCTCTATACCCAAAACTCCCCCTTTGTATTATAATTACCTACCCCTGCGGGAAAACAAATGGGTGCAAAATACCCAACTAGAGCAGACGACTCACTCGCACCTGCGCAGTACCTCTTGTCAATCACATGTACCAATCAAGTGGTCCCACGCCCTTAGGGAAACAGCCCATTCTAGAGAAGGGATAAAAACCCAAGTCCTGGGAAGTCCGCCNCCTTGAACCTTAGACAGAGCTGTGGCATTGAAGTGACTCTGCCCACATCCTCCCAATCCTGCTTACCAAGAGGAAGATGGCTCCACCAGGCTCGTCCAGAGACTGGATGGCTGTCTCCACCAGCTTAGTGGATTTGTCCAGTTGCTCCCGGTATTGCTGGATGAGGGCCTCGGTGAAGCTGAGTTTCTCCTCCTGCTCCCGCGTGACCCGCTGCAGCAACTCACTCTTCTTCTCATCCAGGATGGCATACAGCACATCAAACTTCTGACTCAGCTCCTCCTTCACCCGATGGCTGTTCTCCTGGGGACAGATATTGTGGGGTCACATCTTTTGGGGTCCTCCTCCCTATTCCCAACATTTCCTTCTTGGGATGGGTGTGCTAGAAACAAAGAATCTAAAGCTGGAAAAGGTCTCACAGCACCCCCATTTTACAGAAGATGAAATGAAGGCTTAGCACTTGCCATGGTTTCATACCTACTGACTACATGTTTGGAGTCTGGCATCATGGAGAAAGCAACCTTTTTTCTCAAAAATAGAGATTCTAGGGGCGGCCGGTTAGCTCAGTTGGTTAGAGCGCAGTGCTCATAACACCAAGGTTGCCGGTTCGATCCCCACATGGGCCATTGAGCTGCGCCCTCCACAACTAGACTGAAACAACTACTTGACTTGGAGCTGATGGGTCCTGGAAAAGCACACTGTTCCTCAATAAAAAATAAAAATTTAAAAAAATGACTTAAAAAGAAAAAGAGACTCTAGGGTCAAATGGGATGATATATATTCTGGGCCTCTTATGTGCCCCCGAGTCACACTCCTCCCCCCATCTTAGGATTAACACTGGATTCAAAAAGCTGTGCATCCTTTGGTCCTAGCAGAGGTGGAGAAGCAGCTCCCCTACTGGCCTCCTCATTGAGCCTCCCTTCTCTCCAACACAGATGCTACATTTTAGTTTCCTTACCTGTAAGATGTGTATAATTAGCATCTCATCAGACTGAGGGCTCTAGTTACCTCTATCAGTTTGGGAGCTCCTCATGGGTGGTAACAATGTCCCCCTCCTTCCTTGGAACCTATCTCCCATATAACTCTTTGTCCACCAGCAATATGATGATCCCATCCCCCCATCTCATCTCCAGGTCCCCACCCCCAAGTGGAGATAGAAAATCCTTTTGCAGAAATAGAAAAGTTTCCTTCTGCCTCTGCAGTCTTGCTACTTAAAGTGTGGTCTATGGACCAGCCACTTGGGCAAACCCCAAGAGCGTGTTAGAAATGCAGGCTCTCATGCCTCATTCCAGACCTACTGATTCAGAACTTGAATTTTAACAAGACCGAAAGGTGATTTGTATGCACTTTAAAGTCTGAAGCCTTGGTCTATAGCATACCAGAGAACAATGCTCTAAAAAACTACCAGTGAAAAAAAACAAAAACAAAACAAAACAACTGGGAATTATTGGTGGGACCCGTCCTGAGGTCAGGGACTGGATCTGCCTTGTTCACCATCCCATCCCCAGCACCTTTGGCAGGGCCTGACACACAGCTGTGCTGAAGAAGTATTTGCTGAATGAGTGGATTAATGGATTAGTCAGTCTCTCCCAACCATCCCTGCTTCAGGCCCCAACCTTTAGTCACAACCCATGGGTGAGCCTGCGCCCCAGAGACCAGGCTGCAGTGGGGGCTTCACACACCCCCACCCCCTCCCCTGGGCACAATTCTTCTGTCCCCTCACCTTAGTCACTCGACAGGAGTCCTCTAGCTGATTGATGATTGTCTGTACGCGGTCATTCCCAGCCACCAGCATGGAGATACAGTTACTCAGTTCAGTCTAGATGAGAGGAAGGGGTGGGGGATAAGGAGAAGAGAGACAGAAATAGCCTCAGGGCCTGCCCTTTCAGGAGTTGGCAGCAAAATGGCACCCTCACTCCCCTCTCTGCTAATACAGAGCCTCCAGTAGCTGTCTGGCCCCTTTCTCTGAGGTGCAGCTCAGGTCCAGAGCAGAGACTATCAGAGATACTGTTTCTCTTATTTTATGGATGAAGCACAGAGAGGGGAAGTGAGCTGCCCAAAATACACAGCAAGGTACTAGCATAGGAGAGGCTTGTTTCTAGGAAAGAAGAAAAGAAATAGAGTTGGGAGTTCTAAAAGAGAGAGAAATAAAGAGAAGATTGGGAGGAGGGTAAGAAAGACTATGGAAAGAGGGGCCACAGCTTACTGCATGGACAGGATAGTACGTCTCCCACAGGGTCAGGGGCGCAGGGAGAGAATTCTGGGCCCTCTCCAGGGGACAAGAATTTGAACAGGAGAGGTGACCAGCACAGAAAGAGGCCCAAAGCACACTATGATATAGAAGTCATGGCCTGAGAGAGCCCCTGGTGGCCTGGCTCTGGGGTCTAGTCTCTCTCTTGTGGCCACACCCAGGTGCTCTCAAGTGGATCTAAGTATAACCCATGAGCTCAGCTGCCTCCCCCAGGAAGGCAAGGGCTGCTGTCCCTGTGGTCTGGGAAGTCCCTCCAGAGGGACCATTACTGAAAGGCCGGCTCAGCAGATCTACAGGGATCAAATCCGCATCCAGAATCATCAGGCCAGACCCAGCAGGCCCCGGCTGGGGGTGAAAGTGGCTCAGGCCAATACCTTTTGTCCCTGGAAGACACTCTGCAGCGGGGCCACCTCGCAGGCCTTGTGGACCCCAAACACCTTGCACATGGAGCATGTGGGCATCTCACACGTGAGGCAGTAGATGTTGATTTTCTCGTCTTCATGCTCCTTGCACATTGGGCTGCTGCCCTTCTGCAGAGGCCGACTGAAGTGGGCAAGAGTCATACGTCATGGGGTGGGGGTCCCGAGGCCCCGTCTCCAACCCAAGCTCCAATCACAGCTCCGCCCTAGATCTATGACTTGAGTTCTCAGTGGCTGGCTGTCCCTAATCCTTCTCTTTATATCCTCTGGGGACCCAGGACCAGGGAAGCCAATGACACCAAGGTTGTCCCTACATCCTAGGACTCAAACTCCGGGGATGGAATTGGCCCGGACAGGGGAAGGGTGGTAGAATCCCAGAGTCAGATCTGGAGACATTTTCAAGAAGAGGAAACTGGGCTCCAGGAAGGTGAATTGACTTGCCCAAGGTCGCCCAGCAAATCAGGGCAGGGGAGGCTAGAATTCATTTGCTCTAATTATAGTCACCATGGCTCTTGGTTTCTGCAGGCTGGGCTGTGAGTGAGGCAATTTATACTCATGGCCCCACTGAATTCTATATTTAATCCACCAGACTGTAGCCTCCATCAAAGCAAGCAAACTTGCCTATTCTCTTCATTCTGCAGTGTACAGTGCTTGGCACAGAAGAGGTGCTCATTAAATACAGGTAGAGAAAAATAAATAAATAAGCACACCATGAGGGTGTCCCAGGGCTCAGAGAAAGAAGCAGTGTGTGTGCCCTAAGTCCCACAGCTAGTGCACGGGCAGCTCAGGGCTGCCCAACAGCCCAGCACAAGCCTTAACTTCTAGTCCAGAGGTTCTTCCCAGGGCCCAATCTCTTCCTTCTCTTTCTTCCCAAACACATATTCTTAGAACGTCTTTCTCCCTTTGCCTCTCTCTCCACGTAGGGTCTCTGGCATGTTATCTATGATTTTCTCAGGAAATTTGTCACTTCCTACCTGAGATTCAACTTGGGAGCGGGGGGGGAGGGGGGGTGTCAAGGTCTTACCTCCCCAGCTAGACTATACACTCATTTAGAGCCAACACCATGTCTACACTACCTCTGATTTCCCAGCCTCTAATATAGTGGGCACCTCCCAAGTCCAGGCTTTAGCATCTGGGTTCGAATCCAGATTGTTCTGCATTTATTCATTCTGTGACCTTGGACAAGTGCTTTCACCTCTCTGAGCCTCGGTTTCTTCCCAGGGCTCCTGGGATCATGGCAACAGTTGTCTGTAATGAATGTGTTGAGCCTGGCACAGGGCAGACCCTCAACAAGGCGCCTATCCTTGTCATCCAGCTATGAGGAAAGGCCTTGAAGGGTTCAAACACAACATGGTCTTTATAGGGCGACACCGAGTGGGCTAATATTTTGGTGCCATGTTGATTTTATTATGATTATAATGATGAACAATACATTCACATTTTTGTAGTGTTGAGCCCTGGCAACCTGAGAGACAACAGCAGTTAGGAATGTTCATCATGGAGTCAGTCAGACAGGCTCCCTCTCAGTTTCACCACTTTTGTTTGTTTGTATTGTGTTTTTCAGTTTTACCACTTGAAAGCTGAGTGGCCTTGGATAAACTTGTGACCCTCTCTGAGCCTCCATTTCCTCATGCTAAAATGAGGGTAAGAATGTCTTACAGGATTACTGTGAGAATTAAATAGGGATAATGCGTGGAAAATACTTAGTACAGTGCCTACATACAGTAGGTGCTCAATTAATACTTGATATGTTTAACATTTCCCATCAAAATCCTGTTTCGATAGTCACAATAACAAATTTTACTGTCCCCTCTGCATACGGGACACGAAGGCCCAAAGACTTACCCAGGATCCTACAGCACATCAGTAATAGAGTCAGACTAGCAAACACACTTCCCCAGGCCAGGACTTTTNCCCCACCCCCACCAGCTTGAACGCTCACACCCTCGGATGATCCAGATCATAAGCAGTAAGCAGGAGGAAAACAAACTATATTTAAACTGGCAGTTGCTCCATAAACAGAGCTAAAAAACAAGTGACTCTTGGGAGAAAAACAGTAGAAACACTGGTGAAGACGAAGAGTCAATCCCCACAATACACTAAAGTTTTAAAAACAAGCAAAGGAAACAAAAAGCAATTCACAAAAGAATAAATGCCAATGTCCCCTCCCCACCAAACAGAAAGAAACAAAACAAGGTGCTTGTCCTCACGCATGTTAAAAATCTCATTAAAACCACAATAAAATCTGATTTTTCTTCTATCGGACAGACAAAATATTAAAGATTAATAATAGCCAAGGTTGGTGAAGGTGTAGGGCAATGGACACTGCTGCTACTCTTGGCCTTGGGGGTGGGGGTGCAATTTGACAAACTCAAATGTAAAATATTCATACATGTGACTCAGCAGTTATACTCTGAGTAATCTATCTTATCAGAAACCTAGAAGATGATGCCAAAAGATACAGGTAGTTAGCTAGCTAGAAATAGATAGATATTCAGATATTTAGGTCTATTTACATACAAGGATGTTTTTTGCAATATTGTTTGTAGTAGCAAAACTTTGGAAGCAACCCTAAACAATAGAACAAATAAATAAATTGTTGTGTGGTCACATAGCGAATACTATACAGCAATGAGAATGAACAAATCCAAGAGGTCTTCCTGAGCAAAGTATCATTTCTGTCCCATTTTAGCCCAAGACCATGAGCTCACTGGGTGTGTGTGTGGTTGTGGTGGGAGCGGGTGGTGAGGGGTGGGGGTGGTATCTGGAAGAAGGTGGAACAACTGGGGTAGGGAAAGTTGCCTCCCTCTGGTGTTAGGAGTCAGGATAGTGTTAACGTCGGTGTGGGGGGAGAGGGAGTTGGAAGCCGGTGTAAGCAGGGCTCCAAGGGTGCTAGTAATGATCTGCTCTTGACCTGGGTGTGGGTTATGCAGACCTACTCGCTTTGTGAAGATGCTTTGAACTGTACACATATGAATTGTGCACTGTTCTGAATGTGTATTACACTTAAAGAAAAAGCTTACTAAAAAATAAAGCAAAAACATACCCCAATAAGCATTCTGTGCATACATACATACNACGGGACACGAAGGCCCAAAGACTTACCCAGGATCCTACAGCACATCAGTAATAGAGTCAGACTAGCAAACACACTTCCCCAGGCCAGGACTTTTTCTCATTAGGACTGGTCTGTCGCCTTTCCTGGGGCAGAACTTGGTGATAATGTCTGTGATGTCCTGATTGGTAAAGATCTCTCTGGTAGTTATGTCTCTCTCCAGTTTGAGGCCAAACACTACACAACCTCCACCACTCACAAACTCTGCCTGAGACGGAGCTGCTACTCTACAATCCGGGAGACCAGGAGCCGGATCTCCACAGGGCCCACTCCCAGCGCTTCCACTTCCCAGCTGGGAAAACTTGGGTCATTCAGAGAGGACTTCACCTCTCTGAGCCTCAGCTTCTTCATCTGTGAAATGGGGGTGATAAACGTCATGCCTGATCCATAGGGTCGTTGTGAACCAGCAGGAGGAAGCGTTTACCAAACCTGGCGCTGTGCCTCCTGGCACATGGGACCATAGCAGTTGTTATGACTATAGAGAAACTGACTATGTTCTCACTGGGCGCTGTCTCTGCTTATCAGGGCCACTTAGCCGGCCCCAGGGCCTCTCTCTCTCCCTGTCATATCTCATCTTTCCCCTGGTTCCTATCTCAGTATTTTTCAGGAGGGCAGGCTGGGCCCCTTTCCACTCACTGAGTGACACGGAGGATCAGGGTTGGGGGTAGAGTTAGCCTCTGTTCCTGCGTCCCACTAGGGGACAGGATCCCAAGCAGATGAAGGAGGAAGAAGTCTGGAAAGCTGGGTACAGAATGGCTGAGGAGGAAGGACGGGCTCCCAGCAGCCGGGAAACTGACCTTGAGCACTCCTGCTTGTAGATGTCAATGATGTTCTCCACCAGCAGATTTCTCTGCAGGCCGTACACTCCGTGACGATCCATGATCACCTCATGGCGGCAGGAGGGGCAGCGGAAACGGCCTCCAGACATGGACATCGAGCCACCCCGGTTGGTCCAGTAGGGATTTGCGGCCTGTGGGTGGCAAGGGAGAGATGAGGCCTGCGCTCCCTCCTCAGCACCTGCCCTTTCTAATCTCCGATTATCTTTCCCGCTGCGTACCCCAACCATTTCTTTCAAACCACGTGACCTGGAGCCCCTATCCTGAGAGGAGAGGCAGCGTGCTTACACAGGGAGCACCTGAGAAGCAACTATGCAATCGACAGGTTTGGGAGTCAGCAGGCCTGGGTTCGAGTCGCAGTTATTCTCTGAATGACTTTGGGCAAGCAACCTTATGTCTCCACACCTCAGTTTGCCTGTTCATCAAATGGGCATTATAATTAGAGCCAGCTCCTAGGGCTGCTACTTTAAAGATCAAGTAGTGACAGGACATTTTTTAAAGTGCTTCTGGGGATCCTTGCGTCCCGCCTCCCAGCCAGGATATCCACTCTCACTCCTTTCTTAGGGAGATGGAGCCCCTCCTGCCCTACATTAGAGGGAACAGCCTGGAAAGGGAAGCTGCCTCTACTGCCTAGTGCCTCCGGGGCACCCTCCTCCTACAGCTCTGGGCCACCTGCCACCAGAGAGCTGGCTCCAGCCCCAGGGGTCTGGTTTCTCTCTCCTCTCTGCCTGCCTCCCTCACTTATCACTTGAGGCATTTGACTCCTGATTGAAGAGTCAACTGCGGTGCTCAGGGCAGAGGTGGCTGGTGGCGGAGCTGCAGGCAGGGTGGGGAGGAGAAATATGTGTCATGCAAAAGGAACGGGCAGCCAGAGCTGCTCCCCAGCCCCGCTCAGCCCTGTCCGGTGGCCTTTGCAGGGGCTGACTTTGCAGGGGAAAGAACCGGCCCAGTTTAGAAGAGTCCTGGCCAAAGAGAGATGAGCTTTCGTCACAGGAAAACTGAGCAGCCACCTGGGCCCCCAGGACTAGGCCATGCCCAGAACTAACCTGGAAGATGTCGTTGGCACACTTCCGGCAGAGGTTATGCTGACACGGCAGGATGACCACTGGCTTGGTAAACATCTCCAGGCAGATGGGACAGATTAACTGCTTCTCCAGGTTCTCCAGGGGGTTCCCATCCTGGATCAGGCTCGATTTATAATCCATACTGTTGGGAGGTATGGGGTTCACCTGGTTGCCTCCTTTACCTGCTTCTCTCTGAGTAGACCTGGGATCTTGCCTTTGTCACAAAACACCCGCCTGGAGCGTCCTGGTCTTCTCCTGTCGGCACACGAATTCTGTCTGGGTCTGAGGCCCCTCCGATATTTATAGCTGGACCCCGGTCACATGAGCCCCAGGAGGGGACCAGCTGAGCATTCCGGTGCCAGCGCGGCTGGCAGGGCTTGAGTTTCCTCCAGGCCTGCAAGACCGGCCTCTCAAATCACATGTAGGAATGAGCAATCGCTGTTCCCCTGGGATGGGGGTCGTAAACAAGAACAGCCTGTTCGTGGGCAGACTTGGGGGAGGACTGGGTACCCAGAGTTTCCTCCAGAAATGAGTCTCCTCCCACACCAGGCTAGTGGGCCAGGGATGGGACCCAGAGAATGGGCCACTGGGATTTGTGGGGTTAATAGCCAGGGTCCCCTCAATGACTATTATCAGGTCCATCCCTCCTCTGAGTCCTGGGCAGCCCCTCTCTCTGAGCCAATCCCTCTGCCTCAGACCTGAGCACAGCCTATTTCTGGAGACCTTGAGACCCCCACCCTGGCTAGCCTGTCCCTCCATCCCTTGCCCACTAATGTCACTTTAATGCTAAAAGGGCCCCCTTAAAACATAGTCCAATCCCCTCATTTTACAGATTTTGACATTGGAGTCAAATAAGGACTTTATTCAAAGTCAAAAAAAGTAAGTGGCAAAGCCAGGAATCTTATTCATTGATCAGATATTTTTCTGAGTGCTAACTATACATCAGGCACCAAGGTGACAGACAGACGAGTAATCCTTTTCTCTGCCCTCAAATGCTCACAGCCTCGGGAAAAAGAGACAGAAATAACTCAGTCCTACCTAGTCACTTAGAAGTTATCCAGATGCTTGCTCCCTTCTGCTCTCTGCACCAATTCAAATTTTTCTCCAGGTCCCTCTGGACATCTTCCATATCGGCAGGTAAAAGTCATGAGAGCAGTTCTGATGATTGTTTTTTAAGGTAGAATCTCATGCAAAGGGACTTAGAGCCACCAGATATACGGTGCTGGGGTGAGAGTGGGAGCAGTGACATCAGGGAGCAGTGGGAGCAGGCCTCAGGACGTGCCTAAGAGGGTACGGAACATACAGTAGGAGTGTCCAGGGTCTCAGGAAAGAGGGGTGGCAGGAGAGTAGGTTTGATGGCCTCAGTCTGGAGAGGAGATGATGTTCAGAGCCCTGAGACAAGA
>NW_017731488.1:2109479-2123656 GCF_001890085.2 Hipposideros armiger
TAAGGTCTTACACAAGGCATTTGTTGTTTTTGTCTTGTCTCATCAGTCTCCTTTAATCTCTAACAATCGCCTTCCCTCCCGTTCTTCTGTACCCTTGATTTGTCGGCGAATGATTCTGGGTATTGTGATTCTCATTGGACGTATCAAGAACTGAAGTTCAGAGAGGTTAAGTGACTTGTGGACCATCACACAGCTGAGGGACAGACTTCTTATTTGGAACTGCCCCCAAAGTCTGTGTTACTAATGGGAGGAGCTTTAGTGCTCAAGCAGGTCCCAGCTGAGTAGGGGGCAGGAAACGCAGCAGGGAAAATGGTCTGGGCCTGGCAAAGAAAAGGGAGAGATGGAAGGTGACTGTAATTACAACACAATTTTTGATTGATTTAATGCTTGCAAGTGGCTGAGCACCCTGGCACTATTTCATTCAGTCATCATCTCCATTTTACATGAGGAAACTGAGGCACAGATTAGTGTATGGAGGTGCCCCAATTCCACGGCTAGTGTAGGCAGAGCTGGAATAGCTCAGTTTAACCCCATAGTCTATGCTCTTTTTGATCATCACTAGAGAGGGGACTTTTCAGAAACCTGAGATCTTGAGGCCTCTTGGTTGGGGGAGAGAGAACCCTGGCCTGGGGCCCGGACACCTGGGCTCCATCTCTAGGTCTGCCAGAGACTAGCAATGTGATGCCCAGCAAGCCACACCCACCTTCAGTTTCTTCATCTGCCAAATGGAGCAACTGAAAGAGACAATCCCCGAGGGTCCTTCCTCCTCCCCAGTGGCAGGGTTCTCAGAGGAGCTCTTCCCAGAATGGATGACACAGGCCTGGGGGCGGTGACGCTGGAGAGGAAAGCACCCACCATCTCTCCTTTCATTTCCGCATAGCTTAGGCTTGCTTAAATATTTGGTGTATCACGGAGCAGATTCTTTCCACGCGTGTGCTGTTCCTCCCCCAACCCCCATGACCTCCCTGAAAGGATGGGGTCCGCCCCACCTCTTCCTCTGGATTTCCCCTTGAGCCTCTGTGGTGTCTGAAGCACCCTCAGAAAGAGGGGGCAAGGAGGTATTATTTTCTTATAGTTTGAGATCCCTGTCACATGCTTCAAAGTCATCCTCATCAAAGAATCATCCCAAATCATGGAATCAAACCAATAGGTCATTTGATCCAGAAGCTTAAGCCAGAACAGTTGGCATAGACAGGCCCATGGGGTCTAAGGTATGATGCAGTGCCCCAGGTGCCAGGGTAAAGTCCCCTGGGCCTGGCCCACGTGCCACGGAAGGGGAGCATAACATCCCGTGACTCACTACTCAGGGCCAGGAGCCCCATAAACCTCTTCCCTCTGTGCCAGATGATTATTGAAGGCAGCTACAAGGGCTGTAGGGAGTGAGTGGCCTTTAGAGAAAGAGACTTCCCCAGAGGACGTGGTGTGTCCATAGAGTCTGGAGAGGGTTCTGGATCGATGATCCTGAAATAAAGTATGGAAAATGCTTTATAAACTGAGATGCAATAAACCCTGCGAGTAATATCCAAGAGGCGTCCCAGGCTCCAGTGGATTGGAGTACAAGTTTAGGCTCCTCTACATATCGGCTCTCTTACTTTGGGAAGGTTACTTAACGTCTGTGTCTCAATGTCCTCTCTGTTAAATGAGAGCTGGCTAGACTAGAGTAATGATATCTCTGGGCCTTTCTAGCCCTGAGAGTCTCGGGTTTTGGGTGACTGCCCCCAACACTATCCCTTACTGAAAATTGATGGTGCAGAGGTGGGAGTCCATTTGCCCAGGCACATGGCACATATCTAGCACATGACACTCAACAAATACTGTTGTTAATATTTTCACAGTCAGGGGAATAATAATGGCTGGCATTTACTGAACAGTTACTGTGGATAAGCCATGGTCTGTGTATTAGCTATCTAATACTGCTGCATAATAGATTTTCCCAAAACATAGCAACTTATAAACGATAATAAACATTTATTATCTCACACTGTTTCTGTGGGTCAGGAATTCAACAGCAGCTTAGCTGGGTGGTTTGGCTCAGTGTCTTTAAGGAAGGTGTAGTGAAGGTGTTGCCTGGAGCTGCAGTCAGTTCATCTAAGGTTCACTAGAGCTAGAGGACCCACCTCCAAGATGGCTCACTCAGGTGGTTGGCAAGTTGGCGGGAGGCCTCAGTTCCTCAGCAACATACCTCTCCATAGGGCAGCATACGTATCCTCATAGCATGATGGCTAGAGAGTGATCCAAAAGAGAAAGACAGGAGCAGCAATGTCTTTTATGACCTGTGGGAGGGGAGCACACAAGGGCATGAATAATAGGAGGCAAGGATTATTGAGAACCATCTTGGAGGTCAGCTATCACCGTCTGTTCCAAGTGTTTTATACCTATTAATTTATTTATTAATTCATGAGGTCGATACTATTAATCACCCCCATTTTACAGATTGAGTCACAGAGAGTNCCATTATGTACTAGGCACTGTGCTAGGCTCTAGGCTCCTCCAGAAGTTGGCTGTATGCGTGTGACTGCTACCTAGGCATCTTTGCTAGTGTATCTGCCTCCGCATGAGGCTCACTGGAAGGAAACCAATTTCCAGGGGTAATACAGCGGGGGCACCGCCACCTCCTTTACCTGTCCCAAAGTCGATGGCCCTCAGGGCATCTGCTATGTGCTCTAAGTCCAAAGTAAAGTAGTCCATGTTTTCAAAGTCCTGCTCTGTCTTCCCCAGCTGGCAACCCTTGGATGCTTCCACAATGCTGCGGGGGAGAGGAAGAGAGAGAGGGAGAAGGTCAGGGTGAGATCTCTGGGGCTCAGTGCAGGGAGGGGCTGCCTTAGCTCCAGCTCACACCAGTGCACATGCTTGACCACACCCAGGCCTTGCACCCAGAGTCTCTCCCCTGGAAGGATGGAGTATTTCCTCTCTAGTCACAAGCACAATGGATGGTCCAAGAAAACAGGGGATGCAAAGGCCAGGAAATCCAGCCTGGGCCGAGACCCTCCCAGCAGCCCGAATGCAAAGGAGACCCACTAGACACAAGTCAAAGGCCCTGGTGGGAGCTAGGACCTTGGGTCATAGCCCTGGGAGACACTGACCTTTTGATGAGTTCCTTGGCACTCTGTGGGGGGAGAGAAAGCAAAGGGTTAGGAGTGTGTGAAGGGGTACCCCCAGGAAATCGGCAAAACTGCTGACTGGGTGCTGCAGGTGAGCACTTGGTGTGGTGCTCTAGCCCAGTGGTAACCTGCTCCCCACCCTGAGCTGAGCAGAACTTGGATCTTCTCCCTCTGTCCACGGTCTGTACAGGTCTTAGTCATCACCCTAGGCGAGCCCTCCCATTGTCCTGGTAGGAAGCTTGGGTTTAAGGGGTATCCGTCTAAACACCTTAAATTCTTAACTCTCCAAGATGAGAATCTTAACCTAATCACTTTTTTAATATCTGCTATCTAGCAGAAATCTTGGCCTACAGTAGGTGCTTAGGAAATTTTTATTGAACTGAACTTTTTATTAAAGCTGATCCTTTTCCGTCTCCCCCAGCAAGCTCTTCTAGGGCAGGGCTGTGTCTCGTTCACCTCTGTGTCTCAGCCTCAATGGCTGAAATACAGGAGGTGCTCAATTCCTAGTCTCTAGGTTCAGGTAGGGATTGTTANCAATGATGGTCCCAACTTGGGCCAGTGATGCAACGTCCTTCACAACTAGACTGAAGACCAAAAAACAACAGCAACTTGTCTGTTCCCCTTCCCCCAATTCCCTAGTGCTGTTCCCATCCCCCAATTCCCCAATAAAAAAATCTTAAAAAAAAAAGTAACATTGAACTTTCTAAATTGAATACCAATATAAAAAGATGCCATCAATATATTGTTAGGTGCAGACAGAAAAATACATACTACTTATATGTAATCTGATTCTTTTCTATTAAAAAATTATATATATATATATATGCATACATGTGTATGTAAATAAATTTCAAAATATATCAAAAATTTTGTAGACATAGAAAATGGCTGGGAAAAACAATCCCACTCTTAAAAAGCCAGTGTTCTTATGGATTAGATTTAAGGAGCCGGGGCTCCTTACTGAGGCCCTTCAAAAGGCCCAGGAGGAAATTTGAGCTACAACTGAGTGAGCTGGGCCCTCACCTCTGTCAGAGCCCAGCCCTGGCCAGCAGACCAGAGGGGACTAGGGTTTCTGGAAACACTGTGAGGGGTGAGCAGCCCTGGGACCCTGAGACCCCAGAACAGTCAGGTCAAGGCCTGGGGGAGGACAGAAGTAACACAGCCCTCATGGGCCCCAATGGTGGTGGGGGAGGGGGAGAAAGGAGGACACAACCCTACTCAGGGACCCCATTTAGTCATCACAGCCCTGTGAGGTAGATGTATGATCGTCTCCATTTCTAGATCAGGATGCCAAGATTAAGTACATTGCCCAAGGTCACACAGGTAGTAAATGGAACAGCCAGACCTTGAACCCAAATCTGTCTGAACCTCCAGTTAGGGGCTCTGCACTGGGCTGGGCTGGGAGGGGATAAAGGCTGCCCTCCGGAAAGATGCAGAAACCCAGTCCACAGGTTTTTTCAGGGCTCAGAACCTCAGGAGCCCCCAACCTACCAGGAATCACAAAAGCAAGCTCTGCCCAGTGTCTCAAGTCACACCACCCATCTGGGGTCAGGGCTCAACCACTAAATCTGGCCCTAGGGGCCTCTCTGTTAACTCAGCACTGACACCTCAGGTTCCAGCTGTTGGCAGCCTAGAGGCTGGCACCACCCAAAATAGATCCCAGGAGTGACAGCCTGATCACTCCACTGTGCCTCTGCGCGCAGCCACCTCCCCCAATCTCCCATATCCACCTCCACTCCTTTACTTTCCCTGGCCCCCATCTCCCCACCCCCTCAATTCCCCACCCCCACCAGCTCTTGGGCTGTGAGTCACTCTGGACATGAAGCCTGGCTACTGGAAAGAAACAAAGGGTGGGGCAGCCTGGGTCCTGGATTCAAGTCCCTGAAGTTTGAGCCAGATGTAACTTGTGACTTGGCTAATTGCCTTAAGCAGCTTAAAATAAGCTAATTTACTGACTGTTGGGGGTGGCAGATCAGTGATTGGGAGCCTACTGTGTACCAGTTTTAATCAGTCCTTACAACTGTGAGGACATTTTACAGATAAAGTGTGTCCATGTTCCAGATAAAGAAACCAAGACTCAGAAGGGGAGGTAACTTATGCAAGGCCACCCACAGCTTGGAGTCTGAAACCAAGGAAGGCCTAGATTTTGAGCCTGGCCCTGCTACTCATTGGCTGTGTGGTCTTGGGCAAATTACTTTATCTCTCTGGGCCTCAGATTCCTCATCTATAAAAATGATATTAAATTCATATCCAACTTATAAAATTATTGTGAGGATTAAAAAAGATAATGTTAAAATTCTTAGCATGATATCTGATACAGAGGAGGTCCTCAGTCAATATTATGATTAATTCAATTATCTGACCAATAAAAGGGTTCACTCCCTAAGAGCTGTGGGGCTAGGGGAAATTTTTAACCTCAGATCAATCCAGGAGGTCTTCCTGAAAGAAGCATCATTTCTGTCCCATTTTAGCCTGAGACTATGAGTTCACTGGGTGTGTGTGCGGTTGTGGTGGGAGCAGGCATGCGGGGTGGGGGTGGTATTTGGGAGAAGGTGGAACAACTGGGGTAGGAAAGTTGCCTCAGTCTGGTGTGGGGGTGCAGGTCAGGTCAGGTCTAAACATAGGCAGGCCTCCAGACCTCCTTCTCAGAAGATGTCCCAACAGCCTGCTTGGGCACCTTGGATGATAAACAGGTTGTCACCCTCCAATCCCCAAGTGAACCTGATAAAATCCTGGCAAAGCTGAAGAGAAAAGAGGAGGCTCATCTATAAATACTCTGTGACTCAGGCTCAGTGTCCTGTTGAAAGTGACGCTTGTGTTTATGGTTCTGTTGCTCTGGGGAGGTGTTCCAGCTCAGGGAGAAAGGTCTGGGTCACTCTGAGGTCTCAGGCCTCCCATTTCACTTTTCTGGGTCACATTTGGGGTCTGCGGCTAGGCCCACCATGGCCTCGCTGAGTCCAGTCCATTATAGGACTCCAAGAAAATCTCTCAGCTCCCTGGGCTTCTTGTCATCCAGGAAATGAACCATGTTGCTAATGAGCCACGAGGTAGGATGGCCTGTTGGTTGGGCATACAGGTTTTCTGGTACCAGAAAAATGTGGATTCAAGTCCCAATTTCACCCCTTAATGAACTATGTGACTTTAAGTGAATCGCTTCACTTTTCTGAGTCTGTTTCCTGAACAGTAAAATGGGGTAACTATGGAAATTCCTTCATAGGATTGTCGTGAGGATGAATGAAGTGAGTGTATGTATATAAGGCACTTAGCATGGTAACTGGCATGTAGCAGACCCTCAGTTAATGATGGGTATTATGATTACGAATCAAGCTATTTGTTTAAAGTACTTTGAAAAGGGGATACTTGGGAATTTGGTTCCCTTCAGAGAGATATTTAGAGAGTCAGTGGTTGTTCCAGAACTTTATCATCTGCTTCCCAAATATGGACAGTAAAGTCATGAAGAAAAACGATAACACCCAACATTGGTAGGGAAAGGGCTGTCATTTATCAAATACCTACTGTGTGCCAGCTGCTTTCACTTACATCATCATCCCATTTGACTCCCTAGCCACCAGCAAGGTATAACTCCCCTTTACAGACAGTAACCAAGGTCCAGTGAAGTTAACTGAATGGCAGAGCTGGGATTTGAATCAGGTCTGTGTGACTTCAAAGTACTTGTTATGTGTGGCCCACTAAACCACAGGACCTGGTTGCTTCTCTGGTCTAAGAAGGTGGCCAAAGAAAGGACAGAAGTGAGGGACTGAAGAAAGAAGAATCAAGGAGCTTTGCATAGTCTGGGGGAGTATAGAGAACCAGAAGACTGGAGCTAGGGAGCTGGTTGGGGAAGACACAAGTTTGTGGTGACTGCTCTGTGGTGTCCACCAACAGACAGATGTAAAGTACAGCTGACTTCAGAAAAAAGATCAACCTGAGATGGAGGGAAGAGTCCTTTGCTCACAACTATCTGAAATAACTTCTGAACTTACAACTTCTGCCTGGTTTTGAATGCCCTGTCTGTGGCACCCACCTCAGGGCCTTTGCACACACTGTGTGCTCTGCCTAGAATAGTCTTTTCCTTCTCAGCTGAGAAGTTACCTCTCCAAAGAAGCCTTCCTTAAACACTCTATTGAAATAGGAACCCATCCCATTACTCCTGGACTCAATACCTGTTTGATTCTTCCTTAATATTTTACAACCTATAATTGTGTTACTCAATTTCCTTGTCAGTTGTCTGTCCCCATGCCTAATCCCCACCCAAGAAAGTATCTGTTCCGTGAATGAAGGAATTAGATGGGCTTGTTCACTGCTATACCCACAGCTCCCAGCATACACTAGGAGCCTAGCAAATATTTGTGAAATGAATGAGTGATCCAGCCCCACCTATCTCCTAATATCCCCGTTTTAATTTTTTTTTCAACTGAGCCATCCTGCCACCTATTGGCAGCTGTTGGCAGCTCAGCTCGGGCTGGGAATCGAACCGGCAACCCTGTTGCTCAGAGCTCACACTCCTGGGTGAGCTCTTAACCAACTGAGCCACGCGGCCGGCCCTCTAATATCCCCTTTTTTTCTGATTCTCTGATTCTTTGAGACTGGTTTTCCACTATTTCCCCACCACACTCTCCTTGTTCTCCCTCCTATGTGCCTCCATTTGGAATGCCCTGTCTCCTCTGCCCCTTCAAACCCTGCCCAAGGCTTAGCTCTGACTGGATCTCCTAGGCGAAGCCCACTCACCCCTAGATGATGTGCCCTCATGAAGCAAACAACCTGTACAACTTTATGTGACAGCCCTGCTCCAAACACCACTTCTTACGCGTGACCTTGAGCAAGTCACGAGCTCCTTGGGTCCCATTTCTCCCAGTTCATTCTATCCTTGTGATTGTAGCTAAGGGAAATAATTCAAAAGCAGAGAAGAGCCATAAATGCCCGAAGATATATTCTGAGGCGTTATTTAAAATAGAAAAAAAAAATTTGAACCACAAAAACGTTAAATGTTAATAATAATAAAAGCTACTGTTTAATGGTGGTTGAACAGGCCAGGCAGTGAGCAAGGCGTTAAGAACTGTGGTCAACAGCACAGGCTCCAGAGCTTCAGCTTCAGCATATTTTCTTTGTGAACTTGAACCAATGACGCTAACCTTTCAGCCTCAGTTTCCTCATCTGTAAAATGGAGGTGATAAAGCTTCCTACCTCATAGGGCTTCTGTTGTTGTTATAAGCAAACTTTTTTATTGACTTTAGTCCAAATACAGAAAAGCACACAAATAAATGTGCAGCTTGATGAATTTTCACAAAGTAAGTGGTCATGTAATCAGCAAATGGGGCAGTTTTGAGGACTGCATGAGAACGCCTGGAAAGTACTTAGAGCAGTGGTAATCAATGGCTAATGTTACCTGCTCTGTTTCATGGGCATTGTGCTAAGCACTTTACGTGCATTATTTTTATTCAGTCCTCACAGTAACCCTATGAGGTAGGCACTAATATTACCCTCATTTCAAATAAAGAAACCTAGATTCAGAGAAGTTAAATATACTGGCCAACATCGCAAAGTTAGTAAATGACAGAGGTGAGAGAGGAACCCAAGTCTTTTGCCAAAGCCCTCCTCCCAAGCCCTTTGATACACTGATTCCTCAAGACATCCATTGCAGCATCGACAAATAAGTTAAATAATTGGGTAGTCAATGACCAACTTGGAAAACTGTGGTCTTCTGAATTCTCAAGTCAATTAAATAAATATGTATATTGAGCACCTACTGTGTGCCAGGCACTGCTGTAGGCACTGGAGAAACAGAGCAAGTAAGATAGAAAAGTTCCCTGTCCTCATAGAGCTTATGTTCTTGTGGGAACAGACAGACACAAAAATGTAAAGATAATTTCTGATAGTAACAAATGTCATCAAGGAAAAACACACAGAATATGTGTGTTTTTGAGATGGAGAGATGGAGAGAGACTTGCAATCAGGGAGCCTGCTTTAGACAAGACATTCAAGGAACCATGCCCCCCCCTTCACCATCCCCAGGAGGTGGCCTGAATGATGTGGAGAAGCTGGCTGTGTGGCAGCCTGGGGGAAAGACTATTCCACCAGAGTAGCAATGAGCTTGGCATGTTTAAGGAGTATGTACAGCCATTCTAAAACGTCATTTTGAAAATTACAACCTGGAAAAAAATACAAGATACACTAAGATGATAAGTATTACAGTATCTGCACATACCTTGTCCCAGCTTTTGCTGGATAGACAAAATTCTCAGAAAAATGAAACAGTTATTTAATTGAGGTGGAGTGATTGTGGGTAGTTTCTAAATTTTTTTCCTTTATGAGAAATATCTGCTGTTGTTACATTACTGTTTCTGCAATTTTTTAAAAGTCAAGAAAAAAGAAGCGTTCTAGGAGTCTCATACAGACCAAATAACATGGTTCTCTGGTACTATGAAGGTTATGCATGTGAGATGGACATATCATTTTAGTGAACATGCTGTGCAATATAAAGCAAGTCACACTCCCTCTCTGGACCACAATACTGAACATGAAAGATGCTACATTGCCTGGTACACCTGCCCAAAGTGGGTTCCCTCCTAGATGAAGGCACTGGCAAGGAAAAGCTTTTCTATTATTCACATGACATACCTATAAGAGTACTTTTTTTTTTAATAGCAGGGAAAGAAACCTTGAATTATTAATAAAAGTGAATAAGGAGATTGAGACGACAAGCCTGAGACAGAAAATATTTGCAAAAGTCATATTTGACAGAGAAATGTTATCTAACATATACAAAGAACTCTTAAAACTCAACAAGAAAATGAACAGCTCAATTATAACATGGGCAAAAGATTTGAACAGCTCACCAAAAAAAGATACACAAATGGCAAATAAGCATATGAGAAGATGCTCAACATCATATGTCACCAGGGAATTGCAAATGAAAACCACGCAATACCATTACACACCCATTCAACTGACCCAAATCCAAAACATTGACAACACCAAATGCTGACGAGGATGTGGAGCAACAGGAACTCTCAATCATTGCTGGTGGGAATGCAAAATGGTACAGACATTTTGGAAGATAGCTGGGCAGTTTCTTACAAAACTAAACATACTCTTACCATAAAACCCAGCAATCGTACTACTTAATATTTACCCAAATGAGTTAAAAACTTATGTCCACACAAAAACCTGCATGTGAATGTTTATAGCAGCTTTATTCATGACTGCCAAAACTTGGAAGCAACCAAGAAGTCCTTCAGTAGGTGAGTGGATAAGTAAACTAGGGTACAGAATAGTATTCAGCACTTTAAAAAAGAAACCAAAAACCGAGCTATCAAGCCACATAAAGATGTGGAGGAAATTTAAAACGCATATTACTAAATTAAAAAAAAATCAATCTGAAAAGGCTACATACTATATGAGTCCAACCATATGACATTCTGAAAAAGGCAAAATGTGGAGACAGGAAAAAGTTCAGTGGTTGCTAGGGGTTTGGGGAAAGAGAGAATTAACAGGTGAAGCACAGGGAATTTTCAGGGAGCGGGAAAATATTTTGTATGATACTTTACTGGTAGATACATGTCATTATACACTTGTCAAAACCCATACACACAGTGTGAGCCCTAATGTAAACTATGGACTTTGGGTGACAATGACGTGTCAATGTGAGTTCACTGATTGTAACTAATGTGATGGTGATGGTGGGGGAGGCTGTGTGGGTGGAGGGACAGGGAGTATATGGGGACTCTCGGTACCTTCTGCTAAGTTTTGCTGTGAACTTAAAAATGCTCTAAAATCACTATAAGAAAACAAAGAAGCAGTGTCTGGTATAATTGTTAGCTCAGGTGGAGGAATGCGAAACTTCTGGAAGATCTTTGTTCTTTGAGGTCTGCCACCCCTCACAAGGGAAGGAACAAGAAGGAAGTCATATGCATCTACTTTTTATTGGACACTTACTGCATGCTAAGCCCTGTACTTTATATGAATCATTTCATTTGTTCCTTCAACAGTTAAATGGAAATGTTTATATTACACTAAAAGGTTGAAAGGGATTCCTTTTTCCAGTTAACAGCCAAGGAAACTGTGGCTGAGGGACTTAGATTTTCCTAGTCACCCCGTTCTATCTAGGGCAGGTTGGGGGCTCACTCAATCCACTCCTACCTTAGACATCCCACAATTCCATGAGTGGTTTGTCTCTTCTGGGGCCCAGTTGGGGTTGGGGGGCCTGCTGACTTGGGCACTGGATCCCTGGAAGGACTGTGCTGTGCCCTTAGGAGACAGAGAGTTTGACTGCCTGGAGCTCTACTTCATGCAGGAATTTCGCACCTTCCCAGACTGTAGAATGCAGGTGGAGGGTGTCTGGCAGGAGAAGGGGCCAAGTACTGCCTTCAAGGCTGGGAAGGGTTGCTCCCACAGAGAGGGAGGGCTCCTTCCCCTGCCCTCCACCACCTGTTCCCCAGAACCCTCTCCACCTCTCCACCTCATCTTTGGAATGCTAAATCCAAGAGCTGGTGGGACCAGCTGGGTATTAATAACTGGACTCCAATGTTTGTGCTGAGGAATAAAGTGAAGAAAAAATGGAGTCACTATAGTGCCTGCTAAATTATAAGATCAAGTCATTTGAGGCATGAGGAAATTGTTCTATTCTTGTTTTAACTAGCCGAGGAACTTACATTTTTGAACTTTCCAGTCTTGCATCAATGCCTGGATAGAGATTAAACCTTCAGATAACCCTCTGATTACCCCCTGAAGGGCTAAGGTATCCAGACCACCTGACATCCATTATCCAGACCACTTCACCGAAAGGATTACCATCTCGGACCAATCCAGAGGCTAAGAAGGCAGGACTGATTCTTCTCAAGAATGTACTTATAGTAAAAGTACTCTTAGCTTTTCTTTTTTCTTCGGAACACTCTGGGTATTGCCTAGTTGTGCTTCCAGTTTGCAAACCCTAAGACCCTTGAATAAATCTATCATTTATTTCTAGCCAAACCCTCCTCTTTCTGAGTTCATTGTACAGTGCTAATTAGAAAGGCATTCCCTCCTGGTAACCGAGGCATCTGAATGCTTTCTCAGCCCATCTCTCCAAGCCCTCCATGGCCCTAAAGAGGACAAGGGTGGTAGGATAATAATAATCATCATAGCTACCCTGTTTGGGTGCTGTAGGGTGCAAGGCCACAGTGCCAAATGCCTAACCCACATTGCTACATTCAATCCCTTCAGGTACTTTTAGTATCTGTTTTATATTTGGGGGAAATTGAGGCTTGTGAGAGGCAAGTAACTTGCCTCAGGTCACACAGCAGGTAAATAGAAGGGCAGGAACTGAAATCCTATCTACCAGCAGCAAGGAGCTCTTGGCCCTCCTGCCCTCCTGTGGGTGGTGAGAACCAAAGACAGGCACCCTGCTGGGGCCACAGTATTTACTGTGGCCCAGTTCCTTTAATTTCCAGGAACAGAGTTGACTAGGATGGGACAGGGGAGCGGGAGGAACTTCCAGGAAGCCTCCTTGCCTGTGGACAGCAGGACCAGGCCTCATGACAGCCCCTGGGGGCAGGGACAGGGCCAGCCTCAGAGTGGGACCCTCTCCCAGCTTCTGGAGTGGGGGATTGGTGACAGGCACATCTGCTCCTGCCTAGGGAAGATACGGCTCTGTTTGGAGCAGGCCTTGACCCCTCTGCTCACCTCTTCTCATCTGGTTCTGGTTCTCTCCATCCCCCACTCACCTCTTCACTCCTTTGAGGTACTTGACTATTTGGGGCCTCCCAGGAAACAAGGTCAATCACAGGGAGAAGAGAGCAAAAAAGCCTTATTTGTCCGTTCAGGGGCTTATGGTCACAGAGGTCGCAAATTTAGGCTTTTGACATTAGTTTTGAGGGGCTGTGTTCCCTAGCAGTTAAGCCTACAGCCTCTGGAGCCAGGCTGCTGCCGGGCCTCCCTCCCAGCTCACTTAAGGCTGTGTAGCTTTGGGGAGGTTCCTTAACCAATCTGTGCCTCAGTTTCCCGTCTGTAACATAATGATAAATACCTACTTCATGGGGTTGTTGTGAAACTTAAATGAGTTAATAAATGTAAAGTGTACATTTCTTTAGGTGTAAAGCCTGGCACAGAATAAGCACTCAATCGGTATTAGCTGCTATTTCCAAATGATGGTACACACAGAATCACAGATCGAATGGAAAGAAGAAGACATTCATCGAGGAAACTTTAAAAAAATCATCTCCTATCATCCCACCATTCAGCACAACCACCACCACCATTTCACTCCATTTCCTTCTGATTTTTTTTCCTGTCCATCATTTTTACAACATTGTAATCTTAGTGTACTTTAAAGTTGTGCAACTTTGAGACTTTTTTTTCCCAGTTAACATTTTATCCTAGGGATTTTCTATAATCATTCAATAGGTTTTTATTGAGGGCCTACTATGTGCCGAGCATTGTGCTAGGCTGCAGAACAGACAAACCCCTTCTCTCCAGGAGCTTACACTCTATTGGGCATTGCGATATCGCCTTCAGAACACATTAAGACTATTCCACCAGAGTAGCAATGAGCTTGGCATGTTTAAGGAGCATGTACAGCCATTCTAAAACGTCATTTTGAAAATTACAACCTGGAAAAAAATACAAGATACACTAAGATGATAAGTATTACAGTATCTGCACATACCTTGTCCCAGCTTTTGCTGGATAGACAAAATTCTCAGAAAAATGAAACAGTTATTTAATTGAGGTGGAGTGATTGTGGGTAGTTTCTAAATTTTTTTCCTTTATGAGAAATATCTGCTGTTGTTACATTACTGTTTCTGCAATTTTTTAAAAGTCAAGAAAAAAGAAGCGTTCTAGGAGTCTCATACAGACCAAATAACATGGTTCTCTGGTACTATGAAGGTTATGCATGTGAGATGGACATATCATTTTAGTGAACATGCTGTGCAATATAAAGCAAGTCACACTCCCTCTCTGGACCACAATACTGAACATGAAAGATGCTACATTGCCTGGTACACCTGCCCAAAGTGGGTTCCCTCCTAGATGAAGGCACTGGCAAGGAAAAGCTTTTCTATTATTCACATGACATACCTATAAGAGTACTTTTTTTTT
>NW_017731488.1:2127181-2131557 GCF_001890085.2 Hipposideros armiger
GCTTAAGAACATAGAATCTTGGCTCCGCCACTGGCTTATTAGGAACTTAAGTTACTGAGTCCCGGTGGGTCTGTTTCCTCAGCTGTAAAATGGTATGCTAATACTATCCACTTCATCAGGTTCTTGTGAGATTTATAAATGAGGTGAATCGAGGCAGCTCTGGGAAGTCAGACCTGCTTAGGCTGCGGCAGCTGCTGCTCTAATAGAATATGCCACGAGGGGGCAGGATCGCCCCATCTAAGTTCCCACCTATTCAAGACATTCACTTCATTTTTTGAGTATGGTTGTGTAACTTTTTAGTATGAAAAAATTCAAACGTACACAAAAGTAGAATAGTGTAACAAACCCCATGTTACCAGCACCAGGTTTCAACAAACTACCAACATTCTGCCAATCTCCTTCCCTCTTTCTGTTTGCTATCCTGCCTGTGGAGTATTTAAAAATATATCCCAGACCTCACTTCATTTCATCCATTAAAAAAGTTTTTATTTCTACAAGCACTATGTCATTATCACACTTAAAAAAGAACAATAATTCCTTAATTTAATCTATCATTTCATATTAAAATTGCCCTGATTGTATCAAAGATGTCTTTTAACAGTTGGCTTACTTGAGTCAGGATCCAAATAAGATTTTTGCATTTGGTAGTCTTGGGTTGTATGCTTTAACATTCTACCTTCCCATTTTGTTTTCATGCCCCGGATTTGTTGCAGAAACCAGGTCGCTTGTCCTGTAGAATGTCCCACATTTTAATTTGGCTGATTGTGGTGACTGTCCCCCATATTTCTTGTAAACTGGTAATTAGATCTTGGCTTGATTAGGCTGAAATTTTGGGTTTTTTCAAGCAAGAAATTTCATGCAGAGCACTGTATCTCCCTCTTAGTGATTTTAAGATTGGTCCGTTGGTTTAGGCAGTGTCAGCCTAAGCTCTCCATTACAAAGTTCCCTAACAATTTTTTACCCAATTGTCTTAGCATCATTTCATGAACATTGCCTCGACTCAGTATTTCATTAGGGTTTGCAAAATTGTGCTTTTCTAATGCTATCACTTCTTCTGTGCTCATTAGTTGGAATTCTACAAAAAATAACTCTTCTTGGGCCGGCCAAATGGCACGTTGGTTAAGAGTTGGCTTGGGACATCAGCTCTGAGCAGCAGGGCCTCAGTTCGGATCCTACGAGGGCCAGTGATGCTGTGCCCTCTACAGCTAAGATGGTGAACAACAGCTTGACCTGGAGCTGGGCTGCCATGAGTCGACGGCAATGGTGTAGGCTGCAGTGGGCCTGACCAGCAGCGGGCGTGAGCTTCCGTGAGCTGCTGTGAGCGGCCGTCCAATGGCCAGTGAGAGACTGCCTCTCCCAGGAAGAGCGCAATGATAATACCAACATGGGCCAGTGAAGCGACATCCTCCAAAACTAGACTGAAGAACCAAAGGACAGCAACTTGTCTGTTTCCCTTCCCCNCCCAGCTCCAGGTTGAGCTGTTGTTCAGCATCTTAGCTGTAGAGGGCAGTGTCACTGGCCCTCATATGTGGGATCCGAACCGGGGGCCTCTGATGTCCCAAGCCAGTTCTTAACCAACGTGCCACTTGGCCGGCCCTAAAAGTGATCTTTTAAACTGGAAATCTACTCATGTTTAAAATCTCTACTTAAAACCCTTTGGTGATGGAAGGGTTTGGTGATGAAATGGATAAACAAAAAATCAATGGTGAATGAATGGTTAAACAAAATGTGCTATATACACAAAATGGAAAATTATTCAGCCTTAAAAATGAAGAAATTCTGACACTTGCTACAATGTGGATGAACCTGGAAGACATCATGCTAAGTGAAAGAAGCCAGACACAAACAAATAAATATTTATGGTCCCACTTATATGAGTTGCCTAGAGCAGTCCAATTCACAGAGACAGAAAGTAGAATAGTGGTTGCCAGGGGCTGAGGGGAAAAGGAAATGGGGAGTTATTTGTTCAATGGGTACAGTTTCAGTTTGGAAAGATGAAAAACTTTTGGAGATGGATAGTGGTGGTGGTTACACAACAATGTGAATATAGTTAATGACACTGAACTGTACACTTAAAAATGGTTAAACCCGTACATTTTATGTTATGTATATTTTCCCACAATTAACAAAAAATAACTCTTGGATGACCTATTTCGTTTATCGCAAAATCCATAACATAGTCAACACGACCCTACCAGATCTGGCCCCTGCCTTGTGTTGAGGTTTGAAGGCTGATCATCATACCTCTTACCCCTTCTGCTGGGATCTGGACCTATTAAGAAATAGAAATGGGACACAGACAGATAGAGAGAGAGAGATGGGCTTTATTATTGATAACATTGGGCTGGAGACAAGGCTTGTACCTATGGCCATAATGGAGCTTCCTAATACCTTTCTCCCTCCATTGCCTTCCCCCAAATCCTGATTTAAACTTCCAGCCCAGTCTTCGGTAGAGCAGCTGGACACATATATTCCCTCCACCTAGGATGCTCTTCCCTCCACGGCTCACTTGGCCCGTTGCTACTCATCAGTCACTTCTTAGCATAAATGTCACATGTTCTCAGAGGCTTTTGGTGACTCGAATGACCTATCCCTACCTCCAATCCCTGCCTACTAACAAGTCTTGTGGCTCCTAGAGCTACGTCTTCATAGCACTCTCCACAACTGTATTTATGTGTCTTTTTCCACGATCACTTGTAAATCCTCAGTTTGGGATGCTTTTGGGACCTTGTCTCACAGCCCTCATCCACCGTGCATCTCAGATAGGGACATCCCATCAGCAGCTCTTGGTGCCAAGGGCAGAGGATGTAGCGATGGGTCTAAACTACCAGCTGCTCCAGCTGTTCGCAGTCCTCACTGAGGAGACAGCTAGGACCCATCCAGAGACAAAACAACTCAAGTTGTACTGAGCACATGACCTTCTTAGACCTCTACATCACTTGTCTTGGGGCTGATCACAAATAAACATTTTAACCTTCTTGGTACAAGCACAGTGGAGGTGTAAGATCAAAGAATCAGAATGTCAGAACTCAGAGGATCCTTAGAGATGAGCTGGTCAGATCCCTCGTTATGCAGATGGGGAAATTAAGGCCCAGAGCTGGGAGGAGATTTGCTCAAGGTCACACAGCACGTAAGTGCCAGAGCTGGCACTCTCCTTAAAGGAGTTTCACCATCAGCTTTCCCCTGCTGAGATGGTGCTGGGGCTCCCCCAGCTGGGAAAGGAGGTGGGGATGGACCACTGATAGGGGTGCTTCCTGCTATGGCAAGGTAGGAGCTGCTCCCCGTCACTGGTAGGCCTGGTGAGTCATCTTTAATAATCTGGTAGCATTTTGGTAATGCCTTGTGACTGGCTCAGGGTGAGATGACTGCAGAGGGTACTAGGTCTCTGACAAAGCATCAATGATGCCTCCAGATTTTCGACACAGGAGGAATTTAGGGCCAGCAATATGGTGGGAAAGGGACAAAGAGACTTGCCTTGAAGCTGCATTTGCATAGCAAGTCTACAGTTGTTACTTAAATAAGGGTTTTTCAATTTCCACACTACTGACATTTTGAGCAGGATAATTCTTTGTTGTGGGGACTGTCCTGTCGCTGTAGGATGTTTAGCAGCATCCTTGGTCTCTGCCTACTGGATGCCTGTAGCACCTTCTAGTTGTGATAACCAAAAATGTCTCCAGACATTGACAAATGTCCCCAGAGAAGCAAAATTGCCCCATTTGAGAAACAGTGACTTCACTATATGTTATAAGTAGCTGAGAGGGCACGATGGAGATTCCTCTAAAAGAACAAAGGACATTAAAATATAAGGAGCCACCCCTCCCTACAAAAAAAGGAAACCATCAGAGGGATGGGCAGCTCTGAGCAGAACTGTAAACTTACCTGCCCACCTTTCCTTTCTTGATCAGTTTGTTCTCTTTTTTTTGTTTTGTTTTTGTTTTGGATACGAAAGACAGTTTGGAGAATATAGTTTATTCTCTTTCATGGCTCCCATTCCTACTTAGTAAAAAATTAATAAACTAGCAAGGAAAAAATTAATATTTGCATTCCTGCTAAAGTGAGACAAGCAGTATACAATAGTTACTAGAGGTTAAAAACACAAGCATTCTGTGAGCATTTCACTTTATATAAACTATATCTCAAAAAAATTAATTAAAAAACACAGGCATTGTAGTCAGACCTGGGTTCAAGTCCCAATTCAGACATATCCTAGCTATGTGACTTTGGATAAGTCCTCTCACCTCTTAGAGCCTCTGTTTCCTCAGTTGTAAAAGCACTTTGCACCCTGCCTGACACAGTAGGTAATATGAACATTACCTATTTTCATTTATATTACCTATTTGCATTTATTTATCTATAATTCATAGGTGAAATTGCTC
>NW_017731488.1:2133122-2148301 GCF_001890085.2 Hipposideros armiger
CCAAAGGACAGCAACTTGTCTGTTTCCCTTCCCCGATTCCCCAATGAAATCTTTAAAAAAAACCTCTTCTTGGGCAGGCCAAGTGGCTCAGTTGGTTAAGAATTAGCTTAAGAGTGCAAGCTCTGAGCAACAGGGCCGCCGGTTTGATTCCCACATGGGCCAGTGATGGTGTGCCCAAGCTGAGCTGCTGCTGAGCTGCCAACAGGTGGCAGGATGGCTCAGCTGGTGAGACCACGTGCTCCTAACAAGACTGCCTGTTCAATGGTGGGCTATGCCCACCAGCAACTAAGACTGAACTCAGCACCTTGAGTTGAGCTGCCATCTGGATGGCTCAGTGGATAGTGTGTGCTCTTAACAACAAGGCTGCTGGTTCAAAGCCTGCATGGGATGGTGGCTACACCACCCACAACTAAGATTGAACACAGCACCTTGAGCTTGAGGCCACGAGCTGCCAACAGGCAGCCAGATGGCGACTGGCACCCTCCACAACTAAGATTGAAGAACAACTTGGCTGGTCCCCCTTCCCAATTCCCCAACATTCTTCCCCTGCCCCAGATCCCCAATTAAAATAATAATAATAAAATAATAAAATAATAAATCTTCTTATAATGAATGTTAACTAGACTTGTGATTATTTCACAATATACACATATTTCAAACCATTATTTCAAACCTGAAACTAATATGTTATATGTCAATTATAGCTCAATTTTAAAAATACAACTTTTTCTCATCTACTATTTGGTTACCTGGAACATAACCCATTAAGGAAAAACTGGAAAATGTTTGATTATTTCCCTTTATTTATCAATGTTCAGAGTAATTAGTCGATTCCCTACAACTCCAATGATAACAAGTGTTTTCCTTAAGTATCATATTAATTAATGGGTTTTTATATATTTTGTGTTGTAATCTATTGAAGTCATTTTTCTCTTAATGCTCAAATTGTTCCATCTTTGGTCAGTGGGGTCCCTTTGTATTGGTTCCTCAGCCATTGTTACATGGTTCCAATAGTGTGACAGCTTCCTGGCTTCCCGGCACAAGATGACCCAAGTTCATCTTTCCTGTTCCAGATCCAGAACCAGCCATTTATCAAAATATCCTTGATTTTCTTTGTTTTATTTTTAATTTTTTTAAACTGGAAAATGTTATTTAGAGAACAAAACTGTGCACTAGGGGTGTTCGTTACTACCAGGTTGGTCATTGTTTCTAGGCAGAGCCAGAAAATACATTAAGAGAAAAATACATACTGCATTCCACTAACTCAGAGCTTAAGATTATCCTAAACATCATTAATACTTGTAACTTTTTCTCATACATTGAAAATCTTGATTCCTAATGCCATTACATGATTATTTGCTTTATCCTAAAATATACCTATCAGTTTCAAAACAGCAATATCAATATTACTAACAAGACCAATGAATGCAATTTAATTACTTCTATGCAGTTCTAGCTATCCTTAGGCTATATCCCATTAGGGAGGTACAGTCAAATACTTATAAAGCCACTTGAAATTATTTTCTCTGTGTAGTTATGCCACCAATCTTACATACAGATGGCTCATTTGTTTTTAATTTTTATGGAGTATTTTACTCTGTTTATTGAACTTTGTCTTATAAATATGCAAAATATTTGCAAGGCTCCAAAATACTAACTATATAATAAGGTGCATTCACAGAAGTCTCATTTCCATCCCCAACCCCTTCAACCCACATAGTAAACCATTTTTAAATGACTGGGATTTATTCTTCCATTGTTTAACTTTTAAATATAAGCAATTAATGTATATGTATACCTCCCAACTACTTACTTATACAGAAGATAGCATAGTATAAACACTATTATGCACCTTGCTTACTTCACTTAACAATATATATGGACATCGCTCCATATTAGGTTTATTAGTATATATAAAAAAACTTCTACATATCTTTTTACAGTTGCATAGCACTCCATCCTGTGTTTGTACTATAATTTATTTAGCCAGTTCTTTACTGATGTGTGAACAGTTTCCAATCTTTTGCTATAAAAATGCCATAATGAATAGCCTTGTACATACAGCTTTTTGTATTTTTGCCAATATATCACCAGGCTAGATTCCTGGATTTGACCTAGGCTTACTCAGAGAGATAGTGAGAACATATGTAATGTAGCTATATATTGCCAAATGTCCTTAATTAGTTACATCATTTTGCCTTCCCACCAGCAATGCATTACTACACCTAAGAATGCTATCCTCAGGTGTATTTTAGTACCATAAGAGGAGGCTGCAGAAATGAATCACAGACAAGGTTCCTGTCTCAAGAATTCCAGGAACTCTCAGTCTAGTAGGAGAAGGCTTGCAGGCAAACAAATAATGATATAATGTAGTAAGTAGGGATAGGATCAGCCTAGAGAAAATGAAACTTACGATTCAGTCCCTCACTTATAGAGAAAGACACTTTCCAAGGCCCCAGCAATATGTTCACAGGAACATTTTGTAATCTCTTTACTAAAGAGGACACCCCAAACTGTTTAAGCTTCAAGCTCTACAAGACCTGAATCCACCTCACAGACTTGAGTCAGCCTGTCTTCTAGGGTTAGGGAGGTGGATTTCATGTGTCAGTTCTGCAGCCATCTTGAAAGGAGGGACTCCTATATTTAATGACTGAGACAAATAAAAAGAAAAGCCTCCTCTGATCCAAAGAGATACCCATCTCCAGATTCTGATCAATTATCCATACAGGTAGTTAGCTGTCTCCAGAGACTTCCATATTTCCCCTCTACTTTCAAGAAGAGAAACCAAGTCCTGGCTCACCTAGCATTCCTAGTAGAAAGGTGAAGAGTGGTACATGGCACTCAGGACAAATGTCTGGACAGATTACAGAGCAGGTGGTTTTTTTTGGGGGGGGGGGAGCGCGGCAGGTGCTGTTACATCAGGGAATGGGTATTCAAGGCAGGCGCCCCGCCCAAAACATACCTTTTGGTTAAATAAGTCAGAGGTCTGTTTCCTCAAAAATAGTGTTAATAATAAAGCCTGCCCTTGTGGGGTTTGGTTAGGATTAGGCGAGATAATTTATATAAAGACCTAACCCAGTTCCAGACGCTAGAGAAAAGGTCGATAAATGGAGGAGAGAAAATAAAATGGGTAATTAATTGGTTGATCCCTGAAAGCAGTGACAAGAATTCTTTGCACATCGTGCCTTATACAGCACTGGGAGGAGGAACAACCACCTTATTGACAAATAATGGGTGCAGAATAAATAGGTGAACAAGGAATGGACGTTTCTGGCGGATGCTCTGGGTTAACTAACTGAATAACCACTTAGTCCTGCTGTTGAGTAACTGACAGTCCCAGGCTAGCTGTCAGGGGAATGCATGCTGGGATCTGACGGCAGTCGGGTGGTTCAATGACTCGGGCTGACGGTCCGGCCCCGAAAGAACGGCTGTGTTCGTTGTCAATCCGGGACAGATCGGCTAGGACCGCCGCCTGTCGCCGCACGCCAGCTAGATCCCGACTCTACACGAGCCCGCGGGTGCTGCCACCGGGCAGGACGTGCACCGCGGGCAGCAGTCAGGTGCGGGCGCCGCCGTCTCTTCATCTCCGCGCGGGGAAGGGCGCCCCCGACCCTCGGCTGCCGCGGCCTGGGAACAATGAGGCGCCGGCTTCTTTAAGGGAGGTACCACCGCGCCGGCGGAGCAGGGGACGGCGTCTTCCCAGATGATCGCACCCAGCCCCGCGCCGCCGCCGCCTCGGCAACTGCACCGCCCGCAAAAATGGCTCAGTAACTCTAACAAAAGGTGCAGCCTCCCTCCCGGCGTGGCGGACGCCAGGCCTCCCAGCTCGGGCCGCACCTCCTCGCAGGCCCGCCGAAGAGCTCTGCGTCCCGCACGCACCCCAGGCCCGCGCGGAGGAAGATGCACCAGGCGTCCCACCCCAGAGACCCCTGCACACCCGCCCGCAGCTCGGTAGGTATGCAGCGGGGCGAAGGGCAGGGGCGGCCGCGCCGGACGCGCGCATCTCCTAGGCCGGACCTGCTGCCGCAGATCAGCCCCGAGGCCGCGGGCCGTGATAGCCCGCTGCGGTGGGACCAAGACCAAGCCCTGGGAGTGGAGTGGCCTCCCTGAATCCGGGCCTGGCCACCCCTGCGAGGAGGGACACGAGTGGTGCGTGCCAGAGCGCGCACACCTTCCGCGACTCCCGGCTCCTGGAAGCCAGAGGAGCAGGGAGGTGGCCACCAGAACGCCAGGCGCGCGCCCAATAGGGACGGCGCTGGGCGTCCCGGCCCGCGCTACGGAAAGCCGGAGGGGGGCGGGGCCGCGAGGCGTAAGGGGGTGTGTCCGCGCACCACGGGGGCGCGCGCCGGCCTCTGACTGGAGGCCGCGGCGGCGGAGGCGCGAGCTGCCCGATAATGGCGGCCTGCAGAGCCCGTGAGAGGGAGAAGCGGCGGCGGCTACCCTGAGGTAAATCCGGCGCTTCCGCCTGGCAGAGAGGCCCTGCTGCAGAGCCGAGGGCCCTGCATGTGCCTCCCTCACTAGGAGGCCTGTCACAGACCTGTCAGCGGAGTCATCCTGGGAAAGGCCCTGTTCTCTTCAGGCCTCCGGCCCGCACCCCTCAGGCCACCGACCCCAACTGCGGCCTGCTCTTAAGCTTATGGCCTCCTCCCCAGGCCCCAGGCTTCAGCCGCCAGCCCCCAGGAGTTGAGGCAGCCGCAGGCCTGGCCCCTGGGGGTGAAGGGCCGCTGGAGAATCCCCTCCGGGTTTCGTCTGGACACAGCTGAGGAGGGGGAGGGTCTGATACTTGGCCAATGAGCGGGGCCCTGAGCCGCTGCGTCGGGCAACACCTCTGCCCAGGACTGGCCCTTCCCGGGCACCAGCAGGTGTATGGCCTGGCCGCCCCGCGGCCGCTGGACTAGCGCAACGGGCGTGAAGGCCCGGGAAATGCCGACCTAAGTCACGGAGGTTCGCACGAGATGCATCACCGTGCTGTGTTTTGATCCCGGATCCCAAGGATTTCATAAACACCTTCCCTCCCCCTTATTCAGGCGCTCTTTCGTTTGGGGGGTATGGGACAGCTTCAAAGACACGAGGCACTTCGAGATGGACAGTAATTGGCGATACACGGAGATCAGGAAAGACAGCCTACTGTGTAGGAGGGGCAGAGGCTTCTGGGCCAGGAAATCAGACACTACACTAGGAAATGCAGTAGGAATTGAGAGGTGGTGTTGTCCAGTCTGCGGAAGCAGTGCTAAGAAGTGATCTCAGAAGCTTTCATTTTCTCTATTAAATCAGTCCTATGAACTTAAGGTAGTTGTTCCCAATTTTTCAGGCTCAAGGGTCAGTAGCTTTCTGTTCCTCTGAACTGTTCCCCCAAAGAGAGCCCCTTGATCTATAGGACAGTTTTTGTTGACAAAAATGACCTAGATCTACAGTAAATAGCTATTGTTAAACAACAGAGAGGTAGAATGTGGCTACATTCTAAGTAGCCTACTTGATTTTCACAGGAACATTTTTCTCCACAAAGTTATTTTCATTTAGTTTGCAAGAGGTAAGGAAGTAACAAAATAGGAACATACGCATTTTGACTGTTTACTTTTTTTTTTAAAGATTTTATTGGGGGATTGGGGGAGGGGAACAGACAAGTTGCTGTCCTTTTTGTTCTTCAGTCTAGTTGTGGAGGACGTCGCTTCACTGGCCCATGTTGGTATCATCATTGCGCTCTTCCCGGGTGAGGCAGATCAGTCGCCGGTCTCTGGACAGCCGCTCACAGAGGCTCTTGGCAGCTCACATTGGCTGCCAGCCACACACGGTAGCTCGTGGCAGCCCACTGCAGCCTACGCAGTAGCGGGGACTTGGCAATCCAGCTCCAGGTGGAGCTGTTGTTCACCATCTTAGCTGTAGAGGGCAGTGTCACTGGCCCTCATGTGGGATCTGAACCGGGGTCCTGCTGCTCAGAGCTGGCTTCCCAAGCCGGCTCTTAACCAATGCGCCACTTGGCCAGCCCTTGACTGTTCACTTTTAAATATTAAAAACAACTACACATTTTCAGTTCTATATGTGATCTGGTTCACTTTCAGCCCCTAAGTACAAGCAAGGTGTTTGTATTTCTAACTGTGATGGGTTTTTGTTCTTGCTGTTTTATGACCTCTTATGTGTGTGTCAGCTTTAAAGAGAAGCTGGAATTTTGTTTGATTTGTGACCAGTAAATAGAATGCTGAATTTTTTAGTGTATTTTTAACCATGACATTTTAAAGCAGTTTGTATAAGAGGCAGTATAGTGTAGTGGTTAAAATTATGGATGTCAGAGACAGATAGCCTGGTTTTAAATCCCAGCTCCACCAGATACTAGCCATTTGACCTTGGGCATGTTGTTAAACTCTTCATACTTTAGTTCCCTCATCTACAAAATAACCATAATAGTATCTACTTCATAACCTTGTTATGAGGAATAAATGGATTTAATATTATAAAGTGCTTGCAACAGTTCCTGATACATGGTAAGTACTACATAAGTGTTAACTGCTTTACTGTTACTATTAAAATATTTAGGTTTGCCCAAGGTATAGTAAAAAGCACTACGAACAGTGAGACAGATGATATCTAAATCATACGTAAGAAGAAATGCAAGCCAGTAGGCATGCTTAATTTCAACAAAGCACTTTATTGATTTTTCCAGAAACCTTGACTTTGAAGATGGTGAGTAGCCAGCCAAAGTACGATCTAATACGGGAGGTAGGCCGAGGTAGTTACGGTGTTGTGTATGAAGCAGTCATCAGAAAGACCTCTGCACGGGTGGCAGTGAAGAAAATTCGATGTCATGCACCTGAGAATGTTGAACTAGCCCTGCGTGAGTTCTGGGCACTAAGCAGTATCAAGAGCCAACATCCCAATGTGATTCACTTGGAGGAGTGCATCCTACAAAAAGATGGGTTGGTGCAAAAGATGTCCCACGGCTCTAATTCTTCCCTTTATTTACAGGTATGTGTGGTTGAATGGGAAATAGAAATGATGTGAACATACCATTGGTGAGCAAGAAGAGGAATGAAAGAATTAGATGAACTACTTTAAATGCAGATGTTTATATAGTTAAGACAATTGAGTAAATGTTTGCTTTAAAACCAGGTTTTATTTAAACCTGTGATGCAAATACCTAAAAATAACATAAGCCACCTGTTAGGCGGTAATACTTGCCAATCTGCATAGGAATGGGGCAACATAGGAGCTAAAAAAGTGATCAAGACTAGTCTAATAAATAACACTTAACTTGAAATAAGATTTTTTCAGAACTGAAGGCAGAAGAAAAGGGAACACTTCACAACCAATAGCAGCACCCATAAGTAACTGGGCATTTCTTTATAAGAAATGAACATAGGCCTCTGCTGTTTTAGAGAGTTATATGGTTTCTTAATCATACAATTTCACTTAATTTTTATGAAGTATGTGGCTTAGCACCTGAATGTTATTAACAGTGCTAAAAGCTAACATTTGGTGGGGCCGGCCGAGTGGCTCAGTTGGTTAAAAGCTCGCTCAAGAGTTTGAGCTCTGAGCAACAGCGGTTCGATGCCCGGTCCAAGCTGAGCTGCCGCTAAGCTGCCAATAGGTAGCGGGATGGCTCAGCTAAAAAAAAAAAAGTTCTAACATTTGGGTTCCTACTTCGTTCCATGCTCTGTGCAAAATGCTTTAAAGGCAGTTGCTCAGAACAATCCTATGAGGAAAGTACTATTATTATCATTACAAATGAAGAAACTGAGGCTTAGAATAGATAGTGAATTTATTCAAAGTCACGTAGCTAGCAAGTAGCAGAAGTGAAAGCTGAAAGTAGGACTGACAGGTAAAACTTGTGCTCTCTTAACCTCCAAATTACTCTTTTGCCTCCAAGTTACTCTTTTGTAGACCTGGGGAAAGCATGAGAAAACAGAAAAGGTTGGGTTTTGTTTATTTTTTTATGGTGGCTTCTGCCATAGATCACAATCTCTAGTAGCTCTATACTCGCTGAAGAGAAAAGATACTTAAGACATAGCTAGTTAAAGGCCAGAGCAAAACTTCATAAGTCTAGTCATTCTTGGAAAAGGAAACAACTTTCCATAAGTGTCTAAATTCAGAATTTACCATCAGGGTACAAAAGTTTGTTTGTAAAACAACAAAAGCTTGCAGATTAGGAACAACGAAGAAAACAAACACATTAACCTGTGTAATTAAGAACTTGCAAACTTCATTGTATGATGAACAAATATCAGTCTTGAAAACCTAATTTAATTGCAGTTTGACATGCTGTGCCCTGAAGTTTCCTCTTCTAAGACTGAATATAAAACACAACTATTTTGCTTCTAGTCGATATATTATTTTTCTAAAAGTGCTTATTTTGTAAGTTGCACTGATAGAAAATATCAGAAACATTCTTAGCACAACATTCCCTCTTAAAAGTGTGTAGAACCATGCTGAACTTTGCGTTAAATTCTGGAGACTAAGATGCATAATCTTTTTTGGAAAGACAGTTAAACATATGACTTAGTACTGAGTATCCTTCCATCCAGATCAAGCGATCTTTATAGTAACTAGGCATTAGCTGGTCTTCCAAGGCTTTAAGATATAAGTCCTTCCAGATTTGATTGAGATTTTTTTTTTTAATCTAAAGCATGTTTTTTTAAAATAATCTATTTCTTTTAAAGCCTAATAGACCTAAGTTGTGACACTGTTTGCTAGGTGTATAACCTTGGATAAATAACCCAACTTTTCCCAGCACCTGTATCTTCCTATGTAAAATAGGAATAATAATTTCTACCTTCCATGGAAGTTGTCAAAATTAGAGGTGATACAGATACAATACTTGGCACATAGGAAGTACTCAGTACTAGGTAGCTCTATTAAAATTGTCTTTTCTATGGATTTGTTTAGTTAACCAAACATCCATTAACACATTAAGCAAGTGCCTTCTCTAAATTTACATCTAGTGAAGACCACCAATATTTACATCTAGTAAAGACAAATCGGTGGTGTCACCACAGAATCCCTATGTATGGTCTTCTCCAGTCTCTACACAAATCTTTATTTTTATCCATATTTTTCCAGATAACGTCCTTGTTTTCAATTGGAATCGTTAAAATCAGTTCCTGAAAGCTAAACACCTCACCTAGAAGAAAATGTAAAACAAATAATTAACAGAGGACACAGTCTCATGCATAGTAACTAAGTGGCCAGTCTGCATACTTGTGATAAGTGTCATGAGTGAGAAGGATGGGATGGTATAGGAGCGTATAATAAGGAACCTGACATAATCCTGGAGTTCAAGAATTACAAACTGTTTGAACTAAAACTTGTAGGGTGAAGAGGAGTTAGCTAGGCAAGTCAGAAAACTTCCCAGGCAGAAAGAACTGTACATACAAATGTCTTAAAGCAAAAAGCATGAAGCATTCTAAGAATTGAAAGAAGATAGTGAGATTATAGGGTACAGGGAGAGTTGTTTTAGATGAGGCTAGAAAGATCAGCAGCGGTCAGAACACACAAGATCGCTTAGCCCCTGTTAAAAAGCTTATACTATATCCTAAGAACAGGGAAACTATGAAGGACGTTGGGCAAGCGAACCAGTGGTTAAGCATCCTCTACATGTGAAAATAAGCAGATTGAGCTCTGTATTGCTGTAGCTCTCAACCAGACGCCCTCAAACTATAGCCCTCTACCAGTTTTTATATGTCCTGGATGCTAAAATAATTTTCACATTTTTTAAGAGTTTTTTTAAAAAAGGAAGAAGAATATGGAACAGAGAGAGACCTTATGTGGCTTGTCAAGCCTAAAATTTTACTATCTGGCCTTACTCTATACCATTCTTTTAATTGCTAGGACTCTGCATTGCTCAAAGCTATTTAGGAAGTTTACTTTTGAGAGTAAAGACAGAAAAAGAGGAAACGGTCTTTAATCTCAGCATATTTAGTAACAGTGCACCTGGTAAATAATTATGTGATCTATACCTTTGTATTCTTTCATTTTCAGTCTCACTGACAAACACATGCAACAAGAAAAATGCATGCAAAAAAGACATCTGCAGGCTGTTGCAATTACTGCTGTTTGCCATGGGGGGAGAGGGCATGGAGAGATGTTCATTGCTTCTGCCCGCCAAAATGACAAGAGGAAGTACCAGTAGATTTTAATGTAAAATTAACAGTTCACTCTTCAACAACTCTTCACTTCCCTATTGAGTTTCTATTAAACCCATGAGTCCGAAGAGGACACCATAGGACAAATGTTTTCAAAGCACTATATGCCTGTATTTTAGAATGAAAGAAATATATAAACTCAGATTTGAATTTTTATATCAAAATGCAAATGTGATTTTTATAAATTGGTTTTTAAAAGCCATCCAGTGATAGAGATAGCAAACATATTTGCATTCTGCCTGTAGAAGTGTATGAAGTAATGATGTCAGTCTTTTTTTTTATCAGTGACTACAGGAGCACTTTATTTCTGTAATAACTAGTTGTTCTATGATCATTTTGATCTCGATTTCACAGATTATGTTGATAGTGTATGTGCAATGAGCAAGAAGAATATTTCAGGCAGTTTCATTTAATAGAATTTCCTGATTGATGTTTATATCTCAGCTGGCAATCTACCAGGTCTAGCTGCTGAAACTTCAATCTATTCATGAAGCTATTAGCTAAGTAGGTAGAGTTCTGCTCCATTGACATATGCAGAAAATGTACAGCCAGTTGGACACTTTTCAAAATAAAGGCATTTTAAAATAAGCTTTTACCTCTGTACTTGGAGATTTGGTATGTACTCGTTAGGGACAAAGTTACAGTTTGAAATACTGAAGTTTAAAATGAAATGCACATATGAAAGCACTAACCAAATAAAATATTCATGGGATTTTCACTTAAAATTAGAGATTAACTTAACCAGTTACTTTTTTTCTATAGCTGAATTGTATAAACTGCAGATGATTGTAATCTGATTTTTTTCCTCCCTATAGCTTGTAGAGACTTCATTAAAAGGAGAAATTGCCTTTGATCCCAGAAGCGCCTATTATTTGTGGTTTGTGATGGATTTTTGTGACGGAGGAGATATGAATGAGTATCTGTTGTCCAGGAAACCCAATCGTAAAACTAACACCAGCTTCATGCTTCAGCTGAGCAGTGCCCTGGCTTTCCTGCATAAAAACCAGATCATCCACCGAGATCTTAAGCCTGATAACATCTTGATTTCTCAAAGCAGGTTGGATACCAGTGACTTGGAACCCACATTGAAAGTGGCTGATTTTGGCCTAAGTAAAGTTTGTTCAGCCTCTGGGCAGAACCCAGAAGAACCTGTCAGTGTAAACAAGTGTTTCCTTTCCACAGCCTGTGGAACAGATTTCTACATGGCTCCTGAAGTGTGGGAGGGACATTATACAGCAAAAGCTGACATCTTTGCTCTGGGGATTATCATCTGGGCAATGCTGGAAAGGATCACATTCATAGACACGGAGACAAAGAAGGAACTCTTGGGGAGTTACGTAAAACAAGGAACTGAGATTGTGCCTGTTGGGGAGGCGCTTCTGGAAAATCCCAAAATGGAACTTCTCATTCCTGTGAAGAAAAAGTCTATGAATGGGCGAATGAAACAACTGATTAAGGAAATGCTGGCTGCAAACCCTCAGGATCGTCCAGATGCTTTTGAACTAGAACTCAGATTAGTACAAATTGCATTTAAAGATAACAGCTGGGAAACGTGACATATATTATTTGCAAATATCTTGGATGATATGCTGCTTCTGTTTTAACAGTGATGCAACATAATGTGGCTGAAAAAGAATATAAAAAGCTAAACTCCACCTCCTAAGGGTTTAGATTTTATTGTGGGATTTCTTTTTTCCCCTCATTTTTTTCTTAAGTCCAAGCTGGCCATTTTGTTAGTATGTTTTAAATGTGTATTACCAATGTGGGTGTAAATTTTTTTTAAATCATTGGTAGAAGTTGGACAGAAAAATTCTCTTAAGAGCCAAGAAGAAAGGAGAGTCCAGTTTTCTGGAAATATGTCTCTATGTATTTTAGACATTCCTTGTCAGTATTAGGAATTTCCATGGAAGAAGAGGTTTGCATGCTGGTAATGCAACCTTTGAAGCTTTGTAAAGGAAACATATATGTATATATTTATGTATATGTAAGTATGTGAATGTGTGCATTTTGCATTCCATATGAAGAAAATGCCACTTCTGTTTAAATTATTTGATGTAGGTTTGGGTTTTGAGGTTTGCTGGTGAAATCAGTGATGAAAAATAAAAGAACCTTCCCTCATCTTCCTACCCTGCCCCTCCCTCTAATGAAATCATACTAAGTTTTTTTTAATTTTTGTAATATTATACAGCTTTTTTTAAAGGCATCATTTTGGAGGGTCTAAAACAGTCTAAACATAAATGAAATTAAGTGATCCAAAGCTGCTGAAGTATGTTTGAGCTCTCCAGTGCCCTATAGCTGCAGGAGTAGAACTAGCCATGCAATCATATGGTAGCAGGTTGGCAAGGACATTGGTGGTGATTCAGTTATACCTTCTTTAGGTGGCCAAGCAGTCAATTCAATAAAACCACTGCGTTGGGACATGTCTGCACTTAAGCATCAGCTATCTGACATAAATCTGAACACAGGATTTTTCTGTTTCTGAAAACGTTGCTATACATATGTACTATGGAACTTGATATATTAATTTTTTATTTCAAGACTTTGTCTAAGCCTCAGCATAAAGTTGAAGAAACCAAATGGGCTCTACCCTCACATTGCCTGCCCTAATAGGGTGTCTTGTTTCATCACTGGAATTTCTTTCATTTTGGCACTAACACTGTTTTCTCTTGTTTAATTTGACACAGTAATGATGGTGATATGGTTGTATTAAATGTTGATTACCTTTTTCTAAAGTGGAATATGATATCTATACAGATTGGCATCAACTATATCAAGTAGAAAAGTTATAGATTTTATACAATCACTTGGTATGGTCTATGTCCAACCCAGTAGACCATTATTTTTCTTGAAGTCAGTTTGATTTTAACCCTACATGATCGTTTCCAGTTTGTTTTCCTGTAAATGCAGATAGTTAAAATCTAAGGAAAGAAGGTTTTTCTAAAACAGAGCATTAGAACATTGGCCTTTAAGGTTAAGATAATTGTATCTAGGTTAATCTTTATAAAGCATTAGAATCTTTGGTCAAAAGTTTTAAAAAAAATTAGAATATTGAAATAATTGATAGTTTTGCATAGTCTCCTCAGCTTTTTTGAACTTCTATGACTTTTGGAATATTGTTATCGTATTTTTTCTTAAAATGTGTTCAGGGGACTTTAGAAGGTGAAAAAGCACAAAGAAATTGGAGTACGTAAAATTTCTGAATGATACATTACTTGATCTGGAAGTTTAAAACTTGGACTGAAAGGTTTTATTGAAATAAAGCCTTTTAAAATGAAAAAAAAAACACCCATATACTTTAAACACCGTTTTTGAGATAAATTAGAAGTGCGACAATACACTGGAACCTCGTAATTGACCCTCTGTATCACCAAATTAGTATAACATCTGGCCAAAGGGATTGAGTTACTGGAAGTAAAAAGCATCATTATAATGTCTGTCAACATATTCGTAATGATTCAGGTGATGGTATGCCAGTACTTAATTTGCTCTTCAAATATCTATGTGCTTGGTTTCTTAAGTACATAGTTTTTGTTCCTGCCTCATTTAAAAGAGTTAACGATTATCATTTATTCTGAAAGATTATGCCTGTGAAGTAGAATTCTTTCTTTCTTTCATTGGTGGTAAGGGTGTGAGGTGATCAGGAAGTTTCTTCTGGAATTTTCTCAAGTCTTTGTATTCTAACATAGCCTATAATACCAAGCAAAATGATAGTAAATTCTTTGTCTTTATTTGTTCTTTCAGTCAGGAGGTATTTATTAAGTACCTACTGTGTGCTCAGCACTAAAGATCAGTTGATAAAATGACAATTTAAAAAAAGTGTATAGCCACAGGTCTTTTCCAGCCAGGAGTAAGAAATAAAAGATGATTAGCTATACTTGAAAATTCCTGGATATTTTCTAAAGGAAAATGAAAGCAAGAAATGTGCACAGTGCCTTGCCCATAATAGGTACTCAATAAATAATTTTTCTTCGTAGAGTCTCTTGCCATGGTGTATAGTATTTTATGAAATTTGTCTTAATTGAAAAAAGACCAAATATTTCAAATAAACTTATAGGCAGCTGTGGCCAGTTAAAATATGGGGTTGTACAGTTAGTTCCTAGAATGTTATTTTGCACTAGGTGTCACTTAGAAAGATGGGGTTCCTGTAGATTTTTTGGTGCTAAGGGATACTTTATCATTATGATGAAGTAAGTGTTAAATGTCAGATATAATAGCACACTGAATAGTTCTTTCTGCTGGTCTGTTTTTTCCTCTTTGTTGTTGTTGTTTTTGTAAAATGTTTATCAAACTATTGTAGCAGCTACAAAATAATTCACCAGCATGACAGAATGGTCAAAATATAAGTCATCAGCACTTCAAAAATGAAAGCAACTTTTGAAATTTTCTTTTAAAATTGTCAAATATATTTTATGAAGAATTTATAAAAGGGGGAAATAATTGTAATTTATTGTTCATGACTTTTTTTTTAAAATAAAGTGAGTTTCAACAAAACCCTGAAAATTCCACATTACTGCTTTGGTGGCTCTCTTGAGTAGTTCTATAGTGCTTTACTTCATGAACGTAATAGAGGGTATATAATTTGAAACAATGTCATTTTCAGAGGGAAAGATGATTGAATTATAGTAGTCCCATTCAGCATTTCAAGTTCTCTAAAATTTTAATGCTTACTATCTTGCAGTATTTGTCAGAAAAACCTGATTTGCCTGAAATTAATTGTTTCTTCGTTTACCCTTCTATCTCGTTAAGCTGGTGATGTATCCCAGGCTCAGAATCAAGTAGAGGATGCAGTCTTTCAGCCTATAACTTGAGACCATGGTTTCTTTTCTATAAAGTCATCTCACCCACTTTTTTCTTTCCTTTACAGAAGCGGTTCTCAATCTGTGGGTAACGACCCCTTTGGGGGTCAAACGACGCTTTCACAGGGGTCGCCTAAGACCATCGGAAAATAAAAAGATATATTACAATTCATAACAGTAGCAAAATTACAGTTATAGAGTAGCAACAAAAATAATTTTATGGTTGGGGGTCACCACAACATGAGGAACT
>NW_017731488.1:2152171-2155698 GCF_001890085.2 Hipposideros armiger
ATGTGCACTCCTGATAGATAGCAGGTTTGTTTATTAATTTAGCTTATATTTTTCCACAATTATATGAAAAATATCTTGTATTCCCTTACAATAATGTCCTGCCTGACTTTTTGCCCTGTAGCCCTCCACAGGTTGGTTCTTCCCTAACACTCTTCTTAGCCCAGTTTTCTTTCCCCTTTGTATTTGCTGATAACATGATTGATAATAATTCAGAATGCTGTCTTTTTTTTTTTTAAGATTTTATTGGGAATTGGGGGAGGGGAACAGACAAGTTGCTGTCCTTTAGTTCTTCAGTGTAGTTGTGGAGGGCGTTGCTTCACTGGCCCAAGATGGCACCATCATTGCGCTCTTCCCGGGTGAGGCAGTCTCTTGCCGGCCATTGGACGGCCGCTCATGGTGGCTCTTGACAGCTCACGAAAGCGCATGCCAGCTGCCGGCCAGCCCCACTGCAGCCTATGCCGTCGCCGGCGACTCAGGGCAGCCCAGCCCCAGGTGGAGCTGTTGTTCACCATCTTAGCTGTAGAGGACACAGCATCACTGGCCCATGTGGGATCTGAACCGGTGGCCCTGCTCCTCACACCTCGCGCTCCCAAGCCAACTCCTAATCAATGTGCCACTCGGCTGGCCCCTCTGCTGTCTTTCTGATATAGACTACCATGCCTCGAAATTTGGAGAGGGCTAAAATGTACCAAATAATGGAATGACACATCATTTCTCCTAACTTCAGGTAGGAGGCAGGGAGCGTATTAGTTCACTAGTGTGATTTGAGAGATGACAGTAGAAGCATAGCTATAAGGGGGAGAGAGAAGAGCATGGCAACAATGGCTAAAACTCTGATAAGAAGAGAACCAGACTATAGTGGTTCTCAACTCTGGCTGCACATTAGAATTTTAACCTGGGAAGTTAAAACAAAAAAAACAAAAACACCCTGATGACTTCTACTTCTGGCCATTATGGAGTAATAGGGCCTAGATTTCTCTTCCTGCCTTAAACAACTAAAATGCCAGACAACTAGCAGTGTAGGACAGTGCTCCCTGGAGAAGAGAATCGAATGAAGTGGGCCCTGTGATTGCCCTAGCTTACTTCCTGGAGAGAATCTTTAGGCTGCCCCCCAGAGAAGGAGCACCTAAACTGAGTCCAGCAAGCTCCCTGCGTGGAGGACACAGAATTCAGAGTTTAGGGAGGCCAAGCCAGCTAGAATTCTTGGGGCAGAATATCAGGAAGAAGAAGAGAGAGAGAGCGAGAGCAAGAGAACGCTAAACCAAGAAAGAGCTCCAGACATTTTAGGAGAGTTTTGTTCAAGACATTAGTTGAACACTGATCAGTAGATGCTTGTGAGGAAACCATCTGAGCAGGAAAGACCATCTGAAAGGATCAGGCAAAACAACCCTCAGAGCTCACATGGTGCCAGGAAGAATTGATATTATTATGGAAATAGAATATCAATTCCAGCATGGAAAGACCTCCTAATACATCACAGAAGTACATACATCAATAGCGGCCAAATTAGTCCTAGACTTTCTGTCATCCTCAAAGATGCATTAACCCTGCCTATGTTGAAGTGTGACAACACTCATCAATGTTATACTGTATGGTTACATTAACATAAAATTCTAGAACTAATATGACAGAAAGCAGGTCAGTGGTTGCCTGGGGATGGAGTAGGGTAGGTGGTAGGAGGATGGACTAACAAAGAGCATGAGGAAATTTGGGGGGGATAATGGGTATGTTCATGGGTTTCATACATAGGTCAGAATTCACCAAAATCTATACTTAAACCATGCATTTTAGTTTACATCAATTATACCTCAATAAAGCTGTTTAAAAATTTTAAAAACAGATGCCCAGGGTCCATCTCTAATTAGATGAGAATTTCAGTAGGTAGGACCCTCACATTAATATTTTTTAAGCATTAGTGGTTCTAAGGTGAAAACAGGATAAAATATTATAATTGAAATGGCATTGGTCAGACTGTAGGATAGGTAAAAAGGCCGTAGTGTAGTATCTTTTAGATGTGCTTCCCTCCCAACCAGCAGCACAGGCCGCATTTTAGCATCCCACCCCAAATTCAAGGCCCTATCTTCATGCTCAGACTCTACCTCATGTTAGAACTTAGCTGTTTCTGAGAAACAGAAAGAAGAAGCAATGCATGAAGTCACTATCAGGTATTTTACTCTAGGGCAGCAGGGCTTCTTCTTAAGCAGGAATTCAACAAAGGAACCCAGGATTGCCAGTGGACCTACTAGAATTATAAGCAAAATTTTATGTATATATGCCTTTTTCCATGGAGACAGTTCATAACTTTTAGCAAATTCTTAAGCAGTTCTAAAAGACCTTTGAACCACTCTTTTAAAAACCACTATTTTAGTTAAGGAACCATTGCATGAAAACTCTGGGTGCAGGGTAAATGGGGTGGATATTGAAAGGAAAAGAATGGACACCAAAGGGAGTGGAAAGCTAAGTCACAGATTAGCCCAAGACAGGCTGGGGTTGACTGGTTGTCTCCTGGCTGGTACCCATTCTCGTCTAGGATCTACATGTCAGAACAGCTACCCGGGCGGCAGGGGCTCTGGTACTTCTCCAGCTGCCTCACAAACTAACCACCCTAATGCAGGGGCTTGACGTGGGCCTGCATCTTCCAGTTTAGCAGACAGGATTTCCTAAAGTTGATGAGGGATCTGGTGGGCCCTCGACCCCTCTTATCATATCAATACCAGTGGATGGGGGAGGACACTTGATTCTTCTAGTCTTTCCCCTAAAAATGTCTGTACCTGTGGGCTACAATGGGCTGCGGAGAAGAAAGAATTCTTTGGGGTTAAATTACATGTTTACCTGGACCTACCTTTTATCCTATGCCTAGTCCTTAGAGGAGAGACTTACTGACTTCAAGATTTCTTTCAAGGACATAGGACCAAACAGGTTCAATTGAGTGATGGCTTTGGTCTTTGCATGATCAATCACTGTCAGCACTCACTAAGTATGATTTCTAAAAGTCCTTGGCACATAGCAAGTGCTTAATAGATATCAGTGACAGCAGCAGCAGCAGAACTTACTCTGTGACTTTGGTGGAGCCACTTCACCTCTGTGAGCCTCAGTTACCTCTTCTAAAAAGTGGCCATAATAATATTTTTCCAAGTTGCTTTGCAAACCAAATGAGAATAATGTATGTGTCGATATTTCATAAACTATAGGAAAAAATATAAATGAAGGAATTACTTCTCTACCGGTATTGCCAGGCACCAAGTGTTGAGGTAAATAACCATCAGAGTGGTCCCCAGGTGGAACATCAGTTCTCAGAATGCCCAGGATGTGCACAGTGATGCCAGGCAGTGATGTAGACCCTGGGGCTACAGGAACTGGGGAAAGAGAGTCAGCAGGTGAAAGTGAATAAGAATGGCTTCTTGAAGGGTAAAGCCTGCCCTCTGGTGGATGGGCCTGGAACACTTGGCTCAAACACAATCAGACTGGCGCCTTCCGGGTGACCTTGGGTAAACCACTCCCCAATCTGAGTCTCTACCTCCCCTTAG
>NW_017731488.1:2161938-2164938 GCF_001890085.2 Hipposideros armiger
CTCATATGTGGGATCCGAACCGGGGCCCTCTGGCGTCCCAAGCCAGTTCTTAACCATCGCGCCACTTAGCCGGCCCCGTAGAGATTAATTTTTAATTGACTCTTAAACTATACATTTTTGTATTTGCTAGTCTTTTTGTAATCCTTTGCAGTTTACAAAGTGCTTTCTCGTGGTTTTTGCATACCTTTTCAATGAGTTTTTCTTAAAATAAGGGCTGATTTCTTGAGGAATTTTTTAATAATAACACCAGTTCATGAGGTAATGGTTTTATCTTAACACAGTGTCTCTGTATGTTTATGTTAGTCCATAGCTTTCAGCAGTCAAATTCACCACACTCTCTGAGATTCAAATAAGGTTAAAAACCACTGGCCCAGTGAAGAACAGTTATGAGGCTATTGTAAAGTGCAAGGAATAGTTGAGTTTGGGCTAGGGAATGTTCGAGAAACAAGGAAAAGGGTGTCATGGGGTCAGGTGCCTAATCTCTGACTCCAATTAAAGTTTTCTCTAACAAGGAAGCTTTATCTTTCTCACTAAAGTAATGGCCCTTAGTTGTTTTGGTCTTTTCTTTAAATTCAAATGTTGCTCTCTTGGTCGACCAATCATAGATGTCCACTAAAGTGCAGTGTAATGATAGACAGTTGGTTTGTGGTTAGATACTAACTCCTACTTGCGAAAACCTACCGGCCACACCTCTTGAAGGCAAAGTGCGTCTTTTAAGGCAGTACTTTCCCTTTTAAAATGATTTTTCATTGGCTAGAAGGGAATTGTTTAAAAAAAAAAAAAAGACACCTGGGCTTTTGTTTGACCACACTTTCATTTCAGGTTCAGCCCTGGTATTTCAAGCTTAGCTTGTCCCGAGCAAAAGTTAGGCAACTTGATATTACCAAAGGCATCATGGCTTAGCAGCAGAAGCACAGGCTTTGGTATAGCAGATCTCATACTGCATACTAACTTTTGCAAACACCCACATAATTAATGTGTGGCATTGGGCAAGTCACTTCATTCTGAGCCTCAGTTCCCCTATCTGGAAAATGGAGATGATATTTACATTTCAGGGTTTTTGTAAGGGTCAGAGAATACACATGTCTACGTGAGAACTATCCAAACCTGTAAAGAACTTTTATAAGAGTTTATTTCAGCCAGACTGATGACATATGCCAAGGAACAAGATCTCAAATGCTCAAGGGAATAACTGTTGCAGCTTCTTTTATGCATTTGAAATTAAGGAGGTAAGGAAGACTGGAGAAAGCAAGGCAGGGATTGGATTACAGGATAGTAATCGAGGGTTAATACCCCCTTCTAGAGGTATTACTTCTGGCATTGCAAAGGTGTGTTAACCTAGATTCACAATAACAATGGACAGGGCTGGCTTAAAAGCCTTCCACTAAAGAAATTACAGGCCTGGGGCGTGACTACCCTCCATGACCTGCCCAGTTAGAAATTTATGATCAGATCACCCTGTGAGGCTACTTCCCGTAGAACACCTTTATTTTCATTCACACACATAAAGTGCCTGACATAGTACCCAGCACATTGATAGCCTTTGTTGTTGTTATGTTCTGATTTTGACAATATGCTGGATGCAGGAATGGATTCCCAGTGAGCTGGGCTTCAGTTGTAGCTCTGATTCTTCTCCCTTTTGGGAAAATCTGATGAAGGCATTACATCCTCTCCTCAGGAAAATGTTTGCCTATAATTTCAGGGGATTTATGGAAGCCCACATGGACCCCACGTTAAGGGCCCCTGAGCTTTAGGCTCCACTAAGTACCTCTGTGCTAAAGCTTCTAAGTAAAAAATGCACCATACATGAGGAGACTTCTAGGGTACTTGTATATTTTGTTTCTTTATCAGGGTGCTGGTTAGATGTACTGATATTGTGAAAATTCATCAAGCTGCCTTACAATTTGTATACTTCTCTCTAAGTATTTTTACTCCAGTAAAATTTTATTCTTAAAAAGCATGCATTTGGAACGGCCAGTTGGCTCAGGTGGTTGGAGCGCAGGGCGGAGTGCTCATAACACCAAGGTTGCTGGTTCAATTCCCACATGGGCCACTGAGGTGCGCACTCCATAACTATTGGGTTGTTGGAAAAGTCATGACAAATTTTTGCAACGAAAAACATAGAAAAAATACATCATGACTTTCCTGACAACCCAATAGATTGAAACAACTGCTTGACTTGGAGCTGATGGGTCCTGGAAAAACACACTGTTCCCCAATAAAATAAAAAAATAAAAAAACGTATTGGGGCTGGAAACGACCACAACAGCTGTTGACAGAGGCAGAGGGAAGGAACACGGACTTTGAAATCAGACACTACCTTTCTTTTTCTTTTTTTTTAAGATTTTTATTGGGTAATTGGGGGGATGGGAACAGTTGTGGGGAATTGGGGGAAGGGGAACAGACAAGTTGCTGTCGTTTTGTTCTTCAGTCTATTTGTGGAGGACGTTGCTTCACTGGCCCAAGTTGGCACTATCATTGCACTCTTCCCAGGCAAGGCAGATCAGTCACCGGCTTCTGGACGGCCGCTCACTGCGGCTACTGACCGCTCACGCTGGCTGCTGGCTACACACGGTAGGCCATGGCAACCCACTGCCACAGGGGCCCGGGACCCACAGCAGCCCAGCTCCAGGTTGAGCTGGTGTTCAGCATCTTAGCTGTAGAGGGCAGCATCACTGGCCCTCCGGCCCCAGACACTACCTTTCTGTTATTAGCTGTGTGATGTTTATGAGCTACCCAACCTCTCAAATCCGTAGTTTCCCACATATATACAGTAGAGTAATGCCTGACTCAGAGTACTGTGACGATGAAATGAGATGATGCATGTGGCACACTTTAACAAATGAAAGCTTCCCATTCTCTTTGGAAGACACATAGGGAACGACTCTAAGCTGCTTTGCTGCTCATGTGCACTCCTGATAGATAGCAGGTTTGTTTATTAATTTAGCTTATATTTTTCCACAATTATATGAAAAATATCTTGTATTCCCTTACAATAAT
>NW_017731488.1:2168228-2206074 GCF_001890085.2 Hipposideros armiger
GGCCTGGAACACTTGGCTCAAACACAATCAGACTGGCGCCTTCCGGGTGACCTTGGGTAAACCACTCCCCAATCTGAGTCTCTACCTCCCCTTAGTTCCACAGACTTGCTTCCCATAGACTTTGTAGGATAAGTTGGGATAATTTGGGGAACAAAATTATCACTACAGCCTGTGCCTCACAGTGCCAAGCTCACCTAATCTCAGAGTCTTGTTAGGGGCAATCTCTAAAGGGTAAGATATTGGGCCGGCCAAGTGGCGCATTGGTTAGGAGTTGGCTTGGGACGCCAGCTCTGAGCAGCAGGGCCACCGGTTCGGATCCAACAAGAGGGCCAGTGACGCTGTGCTCTCTACAGCTAAGATGGTGAACAACAGCTCGGCCTGGAGCTGGGCTGCCGTGAGTCGCCGGCGATGGCATAGGCTGCAGTGGGGCTGGCCGGCAGCTAGTGTCCACTTTCGTGATCTGCCATCAGCTGCCATCAGCTGCCATGAGCAGCCGTCCAATGGCCAGCGAGCAACTGCCTCACCCGGGAAGAGCGCAATGATAATACCAACATGGGCCAGTGAAGCAACGTCCTTCACAACGAGACTGAAGAACAAAAGGACAGCAACTTGTCTGTTCCCCTTCCCCAATTCCCCAACACTGTTCCCCTCCCCCAATTGCCCAATAAAATATTTTTAAAAATAAAATAAAGGGTAAGATATTGACCACAGACCCCATAATGTGTCACTAAACAAGAGTTGGCCTAGGCCCCCATCTCCTAATGACCAATCTCTTCTAGATCACTAGGGCTACCAAGGGTGGCCTCTCTGACTATGGTTGGAACCTCAGAGGGCCAAAGGGAGCAGACAACTCAGGATCTTGGCCCTTTACGGCACAAAGATTTATTCTCAGCTCTCTCCTGAAGGCATTTAAACATTATGAGGGCTCCTGGAACTATCAGGTGCTTAATATTTGTTTGTAGAACAAATGTTGAAGTGAGGAAGTGGGGAGGGGTGTCTAAATTTCAAATAGATTAGAAAGAGATGTGTTGGAGGAGCTGCCCAGAAGCCCCCTTCGGATGGCCTTGGGATCTCTGAATGGGATCTCAGAAGAAAAGCTGGAGAGAAACAGAATTGTTTTTGGGGACCGGGATATAATCCAGGCAAGAGATGATAATTGTTGGGACCTGGGTGGAGTGGGACAGAAATTGAAATCTGGCTGTATTCTGAAGCTAGAGCCAACAGATATTGCTGATGGATTAGATGTGGAATGTGAAAGGAGACGTGTCCAAAATTACTCCAAGGTTTTGGTCTGAGCAATTAGTAGGATGCTGACATGGAGAAGGATCAACGGAGATGAGGAAAGCAATGGTGGACAAGATCTGTGGGGACAGGAGACAGGTCGTTAGTTTAGTTTTGGACATGTGGAATCTTGGGTTCCCAGATTTTAGCATAAATTCAAACTCAATGTCTAATAATTCCTAAAATATCTGGGTTTTCCCTTCACCCTCACTTAAAGGAAGGTTTACTGTGTATGCTTGTGGCAGTGCTGCAAGTTCCTCCCTTAAGGGACCTGGCCTCCTATTCAATCAGGACCCCGGCCTCCTATTCAATCAGGACCCCAGGTCTGCGAACTGGATAGATCTGGAAGTCAGCTGAAAGGCTGGGATGCTCCACTGTGACACTTCAAGTTAGGTCATAAGACATGGAGGTTTTTCTGTAATATAACTCAATAATATTTACTAAGCTGCTCATCTGTTTCATTCTTAGGGACACTCTGATCAAAGATCCCTGCAATTCAAACCATTCTGACATCATTTCATCCTACTGCACATTACAGTGAAGGCCCCCGCCTTGACTCTGGCAGTTCAGCCCTGCCACTTGGCCTCTGTTCCTCTAAGACCCCATCATCCCCAGTGAAATCAGGGAACCCATCTCAGTGGTGCCTCTTCCAATACCCAAGCTACAGAGGACATCCACCATAAAATTTTTCAAGGATACTGATGCTGCTCTCACTAATACTTATCTTAATACCTAGGTGAAGAACTACCCTCTGAGCCCTCTTGGGGAATATTCTCAGTGGGATTAGGGAGTATACACAATTTCATGTGATAAATCTTCTCCAGCATTCCTATCTTCTTAGATATTAGACACATTAACCAGGGAAATGCTGGCATCTCAACCTCATTGACAATGTACAGGTCACGTTGAGTACGAGTTTTAGTCAATCAAACATGCAAACTATTAGAGCTACTTTCAGCTGCAAAAGGTAACTAAAGCACATTAAAATCTAAAATCTCTAGTAAGGGCACTCATATCAATAAAATCAGTCTGACCCAGGGTTATCTTCTTTCCTCCTTGGCTCCACCCCAGACCTACGAAATTAGGTTCTCCGAGGGTGGAGTTCTGACATCTGTCTTGTTAATAAGCTCCCCAGGTAAATTTTATGTAGCCAACTGGAATCCACCCAAGGAGTAGTATTTGGAAACTACTGGTCTAATGCATATTCCTCCTTTGAAAAGATCCAAACCTGAGGCTTGAGAGAGAAGGTAATATGCTCCAGACCAAGAGTGAGTTCGTGGCCAAGTCAAGACCAGAACTTTGGTCTCCTAACTCCTTATGGGAACTTCTACTGCCCTTCCAGGCCAGCTTTACAACAAACCTGGAGGTACCTGGTCAGCATGCCTGAGAAATTAATGTGGGGATGGATTGGAATGGTAAGCAAACCAAGGTTGTACAGGTTCAGCGCTACAGGCTCTGTGATGAAAGTGACCCTGGTTTTGAAGAGAATTGTGTGCTTCTTTCTGGTGTAGTTTGGTGTAAGTGACTGAAAAATCTACCCAACAGGGTTAAGTCGAAAGGAAATACATTTACCCAATTGTGAGGACCATGTATAGGTTTGCTAATTCACGCATGACTAGATGCAGAGGCTCCCCTCATCAAGGTTGGTTTTCACTGTCACCACTCTGTTCACTCAGTCCTGTGCAGGATGTCATCTCAGGGCTCTGTCTTCCCAGGCTCTTGCGCAACAGGGAAGAGAGAGAGGTTTTTTCTTAGAGGTCCCAGCAAAAGTTTAATGGGCTATAATTTGAGTTGCATGTCCATCTTTAAATGAAGTACTGGGGCCAGAGAAGTGTGATAAGTTTGTTGACCCAGGCCTAGGTCAAGTGCTCCACCCTGAGTCAAGTGACCCTGCTCTGGGAGCATAGGGACTGAGAGTGGGAGAAAGGTGGCCAAGCTCAGGGTAAGATTGCCAGAAGAAAGATGAATTATTGTTGAAGGGCAAAACTGCAGATGTTCATGGTGTAGAATGATAAGGAAGCTGAAGCTGACCATAGAGAAGGTGATAGTTATAACGCAGGGGTAGAAGCAAGATGTTAGTTATAATGCTATGGTGATATTAGGAATGGTGGTTAGAATACCCACCTTTTAGGGTGTCTTCCCAGCTCTGAACCTCCACCTTCTGTGGGAATTGCCCTCCTCACATATAAAAGTGTAGGTCCTCAGGGTCAGGTAGGTTCAATGTGACACACCTTTCTGGCCATACCTCAGTGCCATTCTTAGAAACGGCTAGAAGGACCCCTGCCCTTTAAAGGGCCCTTGATATCAGAAACACCCCAAAAGTCATGTATTGAAAACCACATGATCACCTGTCACTCGAGACCCGGTACTCCACGCTGCACAGTGTAAGCCGTACCCCTCAACATCTGCTCTGACCTAACACCTTTCAGCCCCACGGAAACAAATGCTTCTCCACGTCTACTGCCTTGTGTCCTCGACACAAAAGTCTACTACACCCAAATGCCACAAGGTTTGCACTGCTGCCAACATTGCAAACCAGTGCTGTGTGGAGGGTGGGGAAGAGGAAGACGAAGTGATGAAAGCACTTGGGTAAGAGAAACAACAAATTAATTACCTTGTCAAATCCTTCCTCTCAGAGAGTGAATGCCAGAGATTCATGCACAACAAATAATTGTTTCCCAGCAAGTGCTGAGCGTCCATTTTCTTGCTTCACTTGGTGTTCCAATGTGTGTAGCTTGGTATCTGCAATAGTAGCATATAATGGCTGAGGAACATTCTGCCATGTTTAATAATATGTATTGCTTTTAAATTTGTAAATGAAGACTAGACATAATATGTGAGATGCGTGGTGCCAATTGTTTACTGTTATGAATCTAGGCATAGGTGTATGTGATGGTGAAAATTGCGAAATAAGAAATAGGAATTTATATAATGCTATTAAAATATACTGTAATATTTTCTGTGTTAATGATAATTTATCATATATACCACATTTAAATGTTTAAACATGTTATGTAACATTCGTAGTTCATTTCTAAATGTAAGTATTGCGTTAAGAATTTTATTTTCAATTCTAGCTGCTACTACCTCAGTAGAGTGAAGTTTCACCAAATTGAAATTTTAAAAAACTAAAAGAACAAAAAAACCCCCCTGAAGTTTATCTAATTAGGCATTACTATAATTAGAATACAAATTATGAGAAACCTTTAAGTATAGCAACACAATTGGTAATTTTGCTGAAATCAGGGCAAGAAAAATAGATATTATAGAATAAAGATATAATTTACGAATTATTCACGTTATTGTCTTACTCATCCAACATTGCTGGCCCTTTAACAAAACACCCATACATGCTTAATAATAATTAGATTGAGTCATCTTTGATATTTTGATGACTTTCTCTGTGTAAAAATACCAAAACATTTTTCAGTGCATCATTATGAAGGTATATTTGTCAAGGTAAGAGGACAGATTTCTTGCCACTGTATTCCATGAGAAACCCCCGTTTCTTTTCCATGTGTTCTCCTATTTTACTAAGTCTAGATTGGATATGTTTTTATTCCTTGTCTTCATCTAGAGGCACCTTGCTGAAGACAGTGGTGGAAGGTGGAGATGGTGGAGATGATGAAAATGTGGTCACGGAAGTGTAGGTGACAAGGACAGGAGTGAGTACTGCCATTGAGGCTGCCCTCATTCCCATCTTTGCTTCCGTCCAGCAGGCTGAGCCAACAGGGCCAACAAGACAGGGAGGCCAGGGGTGGCTGGTTAGTTCAGTTGGTTAGAGCATGGTGCTAATAACACCAAGATTGCCAGTTCTATCCCCATATGGGCCACTGTGAGCTGCGCCCTCCTTTAAAAAAAAAAAAAAAGACAGAGAGGCCAGCAGGTAGTGACAGTGGACTTGCTCTAGTCTGACCTACGGTAGAATCGAGGCAGGCAGGGCTTCTCAGTGGCCAAGGACCGGGCTCTGTACTCTCAGCTCTTCCATCTGCAAGCTGTGTGACCCTGTGTGAGTCACTTCACCTCTCTCTGCCTCTGTTTCCTCACCCACTTCACATATGGCTCTGTCAAAAGTGAGATACTGAGCACAAAGCACTTAGCACAGTGCCTAGCCCATAGTAAACACTCAGCTCATGTAGTTGGTTTTGTTATTTGGCTGTAAGATCTGTGAGGGCAGAAACCCTATTTTATTCATGTTGTTCATTAGGTGTTCAGGAAAAAAATGGTTAATGACATCTTCCTCTGCACAATCCCAATGCCCCCTCCCCTCTCTTGTGGTTCCTGCCCCCCCCCCAGTAACTACTGGGCAGTGGGTGCTGGGCACCTGGCTCTGCCCAGCAGACGCCCTCTCAGAGGCAGAGCGGGAGCCAGGCTATTGTTGTGGCTGAGATTCTTTCCGAAACGGAAAGCCCTGAATGAGAGGATAGCTGCTCTAATCTCTCTGGGGACACACACATGGCCAGCGGAGGGGGGCTCCTCCTGTGCTGCAGGGGCATTACAGGCGTCCAGGCTGAGCCCCTCCCTCTCTGAACTGTCCTCCTCTCACTGAACCCCAGGCCCCTCCTTGAGCCCCCTTCTCTCACTCTGAGCCTACCTTTTCTTGGGGTCCCCATCACCTCACTGAACCCATCTCCTCACAAAACCCCTCCCTTCTCTGCAGGGCATGTTCTCTCTAAGCGCTCCCAAATGCCTCTCCCCCTACCCCCCCACCCCCCAGCCCTTTCCTAGCCTGTTGCCCTCACTGACACCCTGGGCCTATTGCTCTCACCATCCCCTCTCCGCCCCCCCTAAACACACACACACACACACACACACACACACACACACACACACACACACACACTACCACCTCCAACCTCCCAACCTCTCCCCACCGCCCATCCCACCCCAGTCAGAAAGCCCTTCCACATCCAGATATGCTCTCCTCTTTGAAAGCTTCCCACCTCATAGGAGGCAGAACAAATGCACCCCCACCCCCATGTCCCTGGCTTTGTTCATCTCTGTCACAGCAGCACTGTCCTCACTTGAGCTGTGATCAGTTCTTCACGCCTCTGCCCCACCCCCACCCCCAGGCTGTGCTCCCTGGGAGCAAAAACCATGTCTGACCCATCTGCTGACCCCACGACACAGGGCAGTGTTCAAAATGATTTGGTGACAACAGCTGAGAGTGAGACTGTGGGAATAGAAAAAAGAAAAAAAAAAAAAGATTTAGGCCAGAGGTGTCAGGAAGGTGTTTGTGGAGGGCAAGGGCTAAGAGGCAGATTCAACCAACATTTAAGAGCACCTTGAGGCGCCAGGTGCTCTCTAGGACACCGTTTCTTTGTGCCACACAAGAGCTGGGTCTGATCGTTTCTATTTTACACAGAAGGAACTCAGGGAGGTTAAGTTCTTGCTCAAGGGCACTCAGCCAGTGAGCGGTGAACCAGGGTTAGAATCAAAGACAGGCGGAGGTGTGGATGGCTATGGTCAGGGGGCTGTAGCTGGCTGTTGAGGAAGATGACATGTTTCTCCTCTGTGACGATGTGGATTCTGGATCTGAAGGGCCCCCCTGATCCAACTTATTCTTCCCGACACCCACCAGAGCTGATACCCCATCCTCCCACCAACCTCTCCTGGAAGGAGCCAGCTCTGACTCAGGCCCGTTCCCATCGATCTTCAAGGTGATTCGGGAATGAGCTCGGAAATAGGAAGGAAACATCTCTCAGATTTGGCCTCCTCCTTGCCCGAGGTCCCGGCTCTAGGGCCGGAAGGAGCCACTTTAAGAGTCTCCCTGGAGACCCACCACCAGAAAGACAGATGATCTGATTCACAGTAAGTAGGACCAAGAGACAGGCAGGCCAGGCAGCTGTAGCTCCACCTCAGCACCGCCTCCCACCCCATCTCCCGCTGACTCTTTCTGGGCTCTCTCATCCAGAAAGCCAATCCAATTCCACCTGTCCTCCATGCCCCTGCTCTGTCAGTATGGTGCAGTGTCTGTGTCCATTGGCACCCTGGGACAAGGTACTGCCACCCCTCCAACTGGGAGCTCCTGAGAGCAAGCCTCCTTGACCACCCCCACCACAGAATCCTGAGGGCAGAGCTGTGTCTTCCCGCTCTGAGAGAGGATCCCCAGGGCTGGGGCTATGTCTCCCCACTCTGGCTAAGCACTTCTGCAAGGAGGCAGGGTCACTTCTAGTCACCCTCATAAGACCAGAGGCTGCCCCAGGGCAGCACCTGCATTCCCTTCTGAATCCCCTCTTTCTGTAGCCCAACATCTGTCTTTGGTCCCTAGAAGACAATTGAAAAGGGGGCCCTCTCTGCCCTTCCACCCAACCCGGATGCTCCTTTAAGACCAAAGAGATGGGGGTTGTATCAGGAGTCAGACACAACAGCCCCATCCTCCCCCTCCTTCACAGTCCAGGTTTCCTGCCATTGACAGCATCCCAGCTGGGCCCTGCCCAGCCTCCATGCTTAACCCCTTCAGGACCAGATCTCAGTGCTACTAGCCTGCACCCCCCCAGCCTCAACCTATAAAATTAGGAGAATGCAAGTACCCATTTCATTGCGTTGTTTTCAGGATTAAATGTGTTAATCATTGTGTAAGGTACTCAGAACAGTGCCTGGCATATGTTAATCTCTCAGTAAAAGTTAGCCATTATTCCTAATCGTGTGAGCTTGGGTCAGCCATTTCACCTCTCTGAGCCTCAGTCTCTTCCGCTGTCAAATGGGGAAAATAAACCTATCCCCCAAAGATTGTCCTGGGGATGAATTGTGATAATGTACATAAAAGCATTTTGTAAAGGTTGCCGGTGTGACTCCAGCATGGGATGGTGGGCTATGCCCACCCACAACTAAGGTTGAACACGGCACCTTGAGCTGAGCGGCCCTGAGCTGCCCATGGGCGGCAGGCTGGATGGCGACTGGACTTGGAGCTGAGCTAGCTGCGCCCTCCACAACGAAGATTGAAGGACAACAACTTGGCTGTTCTCCTTCCCCATTCCCCAACACTGTTCCCCTTCCTCAATTCCCCAATAAGATCTTTAAAATTAAATAAATTAATTAATTAAATAAATAAAAGCATTTTATAAAGTGCTGTAACAACGCAATATGGAACTATCATGGACAAAACAATAATAACAATCGCTTTAAGTAATAAAAATCTCCAAGAGATAGGCCTCTGGTTTTCAGATTTATTACCTTACTTGACAGGCAGAGGTGCAGTGGAAAGAGTGGATTTGGGATTGGGCTCCAGCAAGTCTCTCCCCTTTACCTGATCCTGTTTCCTTACCCATCAGGGTAGTCACCCCTGCTGGGCCCCTGTCTGGGGTCTTTGGAGGGACAAAGGAGATCAGACAGCACAGGTGTGAATGTGCTTTGCAAATGTTAAAAAGTGCTAGAAGGGAGGGAGAGGGGTTTGTGAAAAGTAAGTGGCTAGAGTAGAGCAGGGACCCTTTGGCAGGGAATAGGTCTTTGAGTTCTGAGAGCTGCAAAGTTTACCTGCTGGGGAGAGGGGAGGAGCTCTCCTGGTACCAGCACTGTGAGGACAGGACCCTCCTTGAGACTTGAGGCGCCAGATAAGAAACTGTGCCAGCTTTAGAAGTCCCCAAGTTGGGGCAGAAGAGGAAGAAGGCCAAAGGACCCAGGCATGGCCCCAGAATCATCTCTTCATCCTCCTCCTGACAGCCAATCCCATTTGCCATCAGAGGACTTCGGGCAGAGGCATCTCCAGTGAGCTCCCAGGTGACCTTCATGCCAAGACTTGCTGGGACAGGCTCACCCTGAACATCTGCAGCACCATCGTCCCCACCCTTAGGCTGCAGATTCCTGGCCTCACCCTTAGGGAGAGCAGGCTTGACATCATCCTCACACCGGAACCAGGACAGGTCTAAGCCTGCTACAGGGGGAAAAAGGCACAGTCAACTAGAACCCTGCTGTCTTCCCGTTCCAACCAAGAGGATTTGCCAAGGCCTGGCAGAGGGGGCTGACCCCATGTGAACAGCTTATCCCCTCCCCAAGCCTCTTGAGGAAGCCTGGGAATCAGGAGACCTCGTTTGGGGTCCTGGCTGTGCCCCAAGTTCACTGTGCCTCTGTGCAAATCACTTTACCTGTCAGGGCCTGTGTGACCATCTGTAAAATAAAGGAACTGGACCTGGTCCATAGGCCCTCTCCAACGCTGAGACTGTGACCAGGAAGGAGTTAACAGAGGCCAGGCGCCGGGTCAGGAAGGCAAGGGTTAATCTGGGGGGGTGGAGGCTCTCTCTCCCTTTTCCTGTGGAGAGTGAGGTTTGGCTGCCACCAAAGTTACTTCTAGTCCCTGCTGTCCCTCCTGCCCTCAGTCTGGCCCTGCCCAGGGACCCCTGCATTTAGCCTCCCCACACAGAGGTGAGTACATCCTGAGTTCAGGGCTGGGGTGGGAGGGCACCCAGGGACCAAAGGCAGGGAGGCTGGCACCAAGCCAGTGAGCACAGTCCCCCAGCCTGTGTCCAGAGCGAAGCCTTGGGCAAGGTTTGGACCACTAACCCCAGGACTGGGAGAAAGTGGGCGAAGGGATAGAGGGCACGAGGATGTCTGCCAGGCACCTAGGACGGAACATCTGTGGCTGGGCATCAAGGCCAGCGCAGAAGGCAGGGAAGCGACAGTAGACAGCTGACTATTTTGGTTCCTATGTTTAGGGACTTTTTATAGCCTTGCGCTTGGGGCTGGGAAGAGGAGGAGGGGAGGAAGGGATGTGAGGGTACCCATGAGGTGAGACAAGCACAGTGCCCTCCTAGGACCTTGGAATCTGACCCATTGCCTGGTATAGTCCCTGGGAGCCAGGAAGTTTCCCAGTCACCAATTATCTATGGGCTGACTTACTAAACACTAGGCGCGCGTGCGTGCGTGCGTGTGTGTGTGTGTGTGTGTGTGTGTGTGTGTGTGAAGCTGAACAGGTTGTGCTGGGGTGAGTGGGGTTGACAGGGTCTCTGCCCCATGGCCCCTCACTGAGGCCCCCCTCCCCCATGCCTGATAAGTTCTGTTCCTTTGTTGCCTCCAGACCTGAGGTCCCCTCAGCCCCCAGAACTGACACATCCCTCTCAGATGAATAGAAGATGGGAGGGTGGGGGGTAAGGGGGCAGGAGTGGGGTAGGGTGTGCTGAGCCGTGTGGGTGGCCCATTCTGTTACTGCCAAGGGAACTGTCAGCTCTTGATTTACAGCCCCTTCTGGCCCCCATCCCCTGCAGAAGAGAGGTGAAGAAGGGTCATGGGGTCTCAGGATAAGAGCAGGGCAGGGACCCTGAGGGCAGATTTCTGGGAGTGTAAGTTTTGGGAAGAATTAGTGGAAGAAAAATTTTTAGTGAGGCAAGAGGCCCTTCTCTCATGGAAATTGCTCGGCTTTATAGCAGCAGGAATACAAGCAAAGAAAAAAGAAGGCTGTTCTGATAGGCAAGTGAGAGATCCATTCTGAACCAGTTCTGGACTGCAAGGCAGGAAACCTGAGTTTCAGTTCAGGCCCCTAACTCAGTAAGACCGAAGCAAGCCCCCTCCTCTCTAAGCAAGCCCCCTCCTCTCTGGGCCGCTTCCCCATCTATAAAATGGAAATGCAGAGGTAGATAATGTGATGTTTATATTTGGGCATTCTGGAATTCCCTTGGCAGGGGCACAGAGCCGGTGGTGGCTGACATGACCTTGTGATCACCGCCCTCTCCTTCCCAATGGCCCTGCTGGGCCTGGGCAGGGCAGTTGGCTGCAATTACTGGAGGCTCCTACCCAGTGGTTAAATCCCTGACCTTGGTGCTTGGGGGCGGGAAGGGTGGGCCCTGCTGGAGCCAGCCTGTGGCTGGGAATCCTCCTTGTCTTGGACTTCAAGTTGCTGGGTTGGGAAGAGGTATTTTTTCCGGTTAAGGCCACTTTCGGGAATTGGGCCGGGACCAGCCCAATTTCCTTTTCCAAGTGTCCTACATGTTGATGCCTGCTTGGCGTGGCCTTGTGGCCAGACTGGGACACCCTCAAAGGGGCATATGTTTCTGGGTGGCTAGGGAGCCCCTGCCCACTGTCTTTGAGAGTTGGGGGGAGCCTGAGCCTCTGTTCTCAGAAGCATGGCACCGGCTGACTTGGATGGGGGGAGGGGTGGCTGCTGATCCTCTTCCCAGGAATGCCTGCAGGAGAGGGGCAGGGACATCTATTCTCCCCGTGACCATTCCTCTTTCCCTGCAGGCCCCAGAGAGCCTCAGCCAATTGTTCTCAGAAACGCAAATAGCTCCCTACCTCCAGGGGCTTATGGAGCACTGTCCTGCCCAGCTCTGCTAAGATGCTCCTGGCCTCTCCCTCCACCCCATCCAAGGGACGGACCCCCAGCGCCGTGGAGAGGCTGGAGGCCGACAAAGCCAAGTATGTCAAGACGCACCAGGTGATAGCGCGACGCCAGGAACCAGCTCTGCGCGGGGGTCCTGGGCCGCTTACGCCACACCCCTGCAATGAGCTGGGGTCCCCTGCATCGCCTAGGACGCCCAGGACCGCCCGCCGGGGTAGCGGCAGGCGTCTACCAAGGCCGGACTCTCTCATCTTCTACCGCCAGAAGCGGGACTGCAAGGCTTCGGTGAACAAAGAGAACGCTAAGGGCCAGGGGCTGGTGCGGCGCCTCTTCCTGGGCACCCCCCGAGACGCCGCCTCGAGCAGCCCGGGCCCAACGGAGCGACCCACGGCTCCTGGGGGTTGGGCCGCGCCCCAAGATGCCCCGGAAGCGGCCGGAAAGCGGGCGCTGTGCCCCACGTGCTCCCTGCCCCTGTCGGAAAAGGAGCGCTTCTTTAACTATTGCGGCCTGGAGCGCGCGCTGGTGGAGGTGCTGGGCGCCGAGCGTTTCTCTCCGCAAAGCTGGGGCGCCGACGCCAGCCCTCAGCCCGAAACGTCCCCGCCGCCCGGCTCCGGGGACACCAGCGACTGGACGTCCAGCGATGGCGACGCGAATCGCTCGGACCGTGCGGGCGGAGGCGGCGGCAGCTCAGAGGCGGCGGGCTCCGCGCGGGACGGGCGCCCCCCGGTGTCGGTGGTGGAGCGCAACGCGCGCGTCATCCAGTGGTTGTACCGCTGCCAGCGCGCCCGCGGCCCGCCGCGCGAGTCGGAGGTGTGACCGCGGCCGCTCGGGAGCAGGCTCCCCGGAAGTCTGGGGCTGGGAGAGGGGCAGGGGGTGATCGTGGGGCTGGACCCGGGCACTGGCAGGGGTGCCCTGCCTCTGACGCGCAGGGTGCCTGTGGGCAAGCCCACCCTTCTGGATCTCTGCTTACCCAAGTGAACCATGGGGGCATGGGACAAAATTATGCCGAAGGCCCTTCCCAGCACAGACGGCGGAGAGGGAGGGGATGGCCTCGTGGCCGGGTCTGGGGAGTGAAGGATTGGCCTGGGAATTCAGAGAACCTGCTGAATAAAGTAAAAGCGTTATTTAAAGGAGTCGTGAGGTCGATGTTGAGGAAAGCGGCAGGACAGGTTTGTGTGGTGAACTGTGTGGGGTTTGGAGTGAGTTCCAGGTTGACTGTGTGACTCTGGCCGAGCACTTAAACTCTGAACTGCAGCAGCACCTCTCAGTGATCAAAATATTTTTTAAATGGTCGTCAAGCTCATGGCAATGTGCCCAGCACATAGGACATACTCAATAAACGATAGCTGCTATAACCAACCACTCCCGACTGTAGCTGCTGCCACTCACGCTATTACGATCACCTCCTCCACCAGCCCCCAGGGCGGTTCAAACTGGAGCCGCGAGCCGGGGATACTGCCTTTGAGGGATTCTAGGGTGGGGCCTGCTCTAGAAATCTGGGGTCCACCGGCGCCAAGGCCCCCATTCCTGGAGCTTTGCTGCCCCCTTTTGGTTACTAGGTGTGAAGGGCTGAGATACCGGGGATCCAGAATTGGACAATAAAGGAAGGGATCGTTCAAACCGGGATTTTGCCAACCCGCAGCCTCACACCTACCACTGTCATTCTTTCCCTCAAAGACACACCAAGTCACCTGTTTTCCTCACACGTTTGCACCCCTAAGTCTTTGTTGACGGTCTTCCTCCCTTTGCCTGGGTTACCTTCCCCTTTCTCTCCACTCATCCTTCTAAGATTACATGTTCATTCTCCCTCAGGAATTCCTGAATTCCCCAGTCGGCCTCATTTCCCCTGAGCTCTCAACTACAGCCCTATTTTTGAGCCTCAATTGTCACTGCGTGGTAGTCTCTGACCTCCTAGTGCAGGGACAGCGCACATAGTAGGACCACCGGCAACGTTTGTCGAATTAAAAGAGGCTGGACTGAGCGATGGTGTCTGTCCTGTGGTGTTTTCCAGCTCCCTGGAAAGCTGTACCCTAAATCTAACACAATCTATCCTGATAACCAGGCAGTCTCTGGTTATTTTCTACCTGCATGTTTGTGGGGTAAGAGGGGAGGAGCCCTTCAGCTGGAGCCCATCCTGAGGTCGCCCATCTAAAAGCAGCCTTCCCCGCTGACAAAAGTACGCGGTCACACAGGCTGTCGGGCCAGGGTTTTTATGGGGATGGGGAGGAGGGGCAGCCAGTTCGGCCTTCCGGCTAGTCACTCTTGGGCACAGCCTTCACCCTCATCTCGGCCAGTTTGTGGGTGAGGAAGCCCCACTTGAAGCCAGCCGCCGAGTCGGCCTCCTGCGGCTCCGGGTGCTCGGTGGCTTCCTCCGCAGCCTCGTCCCCGGCTTCAGGGTCAGGCTCCGAGGTGGATTCGGCGGCGCGCAGCATGGACGCCGCAGCCGACTGCGGCTGCTGCCACTTGCTGGCGAACACGTCCCAGAATCCGGGCCCGCGCGGCTCCGCCTCCGCCGTCGCTTGCGAGGACGCCTGCGCCGCCAACGGGCTGCGGGAAACAGGTGGGGTCAGAGGCAGGGGCTTAGAGAAGGGTCTCCGAGAGAGGCGCGAGGGGAAGTGAGGGAAGCCAGAGGAACCAAGTCTGGGAAGCTCGGGGTGGAGCCCTAAGAAAGGGGCGTGGTCCCACGAAGCGTGAGACGGGGCGGAGCTAAGTCCCAGGGGAGCGGGCGAGGTCAGATTCCGGAAGTGGTGGTCCGGAAAGCCAAAGGTGGACCCTTAAAGAGGTCGGGTGGGGGTTGGGATCCGGTTCTGGGATGGAGGGAAAATGAGGGGGGAGGATGGGTGGAGAGACCCCAAGGGAAGGAGACAAGTCTAGATTAGAGGCTTAGGGGAAGGGGGATCGTGAGGTAGCAGGGAGATGTGGGAGTAAGGGCTTGAGGTGGGACCTCTTCTGAGGAAGAGTCCTACAAGAGCTGGGAGGAAGAGGGAGGGAAAGAGGATAAGCTAGGGAATAGAGATGGGTGGGTCAGGAAGCCCTAGGGGAGAAAGGAGTAGAGGAGCGTCAAAGGGAGAGTTTGGGCTGGAGGTAGGGGCAGAGATGGAGGCTGTGCCAGAGATAGAGCTAGGAGGAAGACGGAGGCCCTGGGTCTGACCCCCTAACCCCCAGCATCAAAGACCTGCTGACTGGTTCCTAAACTAGTGTGCCTTAGGTCCTCAGGGAGCTTGCAGAAAATCTAGATTCCAGGCCTCAGCCCATACCCGCTGAAGCAAAATCTTTGAAGGAGAGTCTGGACATTTGTGTTTGTCACAAGCTTCCTAGGAGGATGAGGATTTAGACCAGTATTTGGAAACCACTGATCAGAATTATCCTCTGTTCCAAGCATCTAAAGGTTTTCTCCTGGGTTCCCTGATTCTAGGAAGATAACCCCTACCACATGGATAGGGAGAGACAGCCCATAATACCTTCTAGCACATCAGACCCAAAAGCTGGTAAATTCCTCCTGAGATCTAACCTAATCTCCCAGAGATACTATTTTGGCCTCTTTCCTCCTGAGAAAAATGGGAACAGCCAGGAGCTGGCCCATCCCAGCCCTCTGTGGTCCAAAAGACAGACAAACAGACCAGATAGAAAGGGCATGGAGAAGGGGATCCCAGACCCATTCCAGAAACCGCCCTCCCTCCCCCCTACACACACATACTGGTCAGCACAGGGATCCGGTGGCAGCAGCTTGTCCTCATCTTCTTTGTTAAACAGAGATGACATTGTCAGCCAACCTTTCACCCCGACCCCCTGAACCTGGGAGGGAGGGGCTGAGAGTTAGGGAGGGGCCACAGCACCACCACCCAGGACTCCACAGCAGCCTCTGCCAGGCTCCCCAGGGGTGCTTTGGAAGGAGGGAGAGAGAACTCACCCGGCGGGCCAGCTGTGTCATAGGATTGAAGGCTTCTGGAGTCGGTTCTGCCATCTCAGACTCCACTAATGCTGGGTTCTCCCTCTGGGACACAAGATCCCCACCCTGCATGAGAGAGGCCCCAGAGGAATGGCAACTCCCTCCCCCGCTGCTAGCCTGGTACACACAAACCAGGCACCCCAAACTCCACAGAACTAAATACACACCTAGTCCCCTCACACCCTCTACAAATGCATACAGGTATTCCTCTACACAAAGCTACCAGTCACATACATCACCTGTATAGAAAATCTTTGCAGACACCCTTGTGGACACACACCTGCCCACCCACAAACACTTCCATACACACCCAAAAACATGTAGACATGGGTATGCACAATAATGTAGACACACACCTGTACATGAGCATGCTTCCACATGGCTACATCTCTTCACCTGTATGTATCTGTACATGCTGTGAGGCACCTATACAAGGACACATACACAATTATACCATTCACACCTGTGCATATATACAACTGCAGACAGCTGCATAGAGGCCCACCTGGAGCACAGAAAACCTCTCCACTCATCCACAGACACCAAAACACAGATATACACACTCAAATACTGTACACAAACCATACAAACCAAACAGCTGTTAATTCTGTACAGAGGCATACAGGCATAGATTTCGGCCCAAATTGCACACACCTGAAAATATTTATACCCAGTTCACACCTGCACATACACCTTCACTGGGGATTCCACATGGATGTCAATCCTAATACTGACCCACAAATACTTCTACACATGCCCAACCCTGGACACCAGCCTGGCTAGATATATACTTACACACATACACACACACACACACACACACACACACACACACACACCACAGAATGTGTTCCTGCCTCTGCCACTTCTATTTGTGCAACTGCCACGTATCACAGCCTCTAGATGTAAGAGTGTTTCAGAGCCTTTTCAGTTTTTTTAATGTCAGGACAAACATGGTCCAAGTGTGGCTCTGATCTGATGCTGCTTCAGTGACCCTCAGAGTACAAGTGTCACTTTCCCTACCTCCAGTACCAGAAAGCTCACTTCCCCTCAAGGTAAGCCGTCCCATTTCTGCTCAGCTCTGCCCATTAAAAAGTTTTGTGGAGCTGAATGTACCCTGTGTGGCCATTGCCCACTGAACCTAGAAGGATCTCTTCCATGTGGCAACCTTGGAGATCTCTGGAGACAGTGACCTCTCCTCTAGTGTCCCCCAAGTCTTCTTTCTCAGTTTTCTTGGACCTCTGGGCTTTCTGACACTGCACCATGCCATTTGTTGTCCCTGAATGTGCTGATTCCTTCTGCACAAATGTGCCTCTCCCTTTCTGAGCCTGCCCCTTGCCCTTCTTTGTACCTTTCACTCCTGCTGCCCCTCTTTCCACACCCCACCCAGCAAGCATGGATGATACCCACCTCCTCTGCCAGTTCCTCCTCAGATTCCCCACTCAGGGTCTGTAGCACTTTGGATTTGTAGGTTTTCCAGAAGGCCTGGTTCATGGCTGCAGGGAAAACGGGCCTGGCACCCAGGCACAGGAAGGCAGTGGCTCAGTGGGCACCCAGTGGGTCTGGCTTCAGGAACTTGGTGAGGCCAAGAGCCTGTCCCAAGGATCAGGTGACTGCATTAAAGATGCACCAGCCTCCCCAGCTGGCACAGTGCCCAGCAAGTGAACCAATCCAAAAGAGTCGGGATGGGGGTGGGACAGAGCGAGCTTATTCCACCTTAGCCCCTTGGCATGACCCATATTGGCCAAGAATAATGAAGACATCTCTTTCTACAGAGGCCTAGGAGTTCTTGAATTTGATCTCTTGGAATGTTTCCAGAAAAGTCCTCTTCCATTCACAAAGTCCATTTCCAAAGTCCTTGGGCCCAGGACCCACACTGGTGCCTCTGTGACTGTAGCCACACCAGCTGTACCCTCAGCAGGGCCCTGCCCTATGTCCCCACTTAGCCTCTATGAACTGAAGTGGGAAGATCCCAAGACCCTCAGTCAGCGGCTCCGGCTTACATTTCACTGTTTTGTCTGGGTTGGAAACTGATTCCTCTCCCCAGGGATGCACGTGCCTGTCTCCCTGTTTCCTGGCAACAGGTTCCAAAGAGCTGGAGCCCCTGAATTATTGCTGAGCTGCTCTGGTCAGCCTGGAAGGCACCAGGCTCTGGTAAATGGGAAAAGGCTTCTCTGGTTCTCTCCCCACTCTAAGCACACAACACGTAGGCTGTATCTCTCTCTGCCTTTGCTGCCAGCCTACCCCTGGGAGTCTAGGGCTCAGAGAAAGGGGGCAAAAATAGGTGGTCCTTTTATGAGCACCTCCCTTTCTCGTGGGAGGAGCTGATCCCTCTTAAATCTACCAGGATACCTGAGTACTGTGATCTCTGGGGAGGGACACCCTCTCCCTCACAGATTTGGCTGGGGGTGGATGGAGGATAAAGACCCAAGGGAATAAATGGGGAGCGGTGAGAAGTGGCGAGGGCTTTGTCAGGGACTGGAGGTATCTTGGGAAGTCCTATGGGGGCTGGGATCCCAAATGTATTCATCTTATTCATTTATTAATCTATTCACATCACAGACATTTTTCTCTGCCTCCCGGAGATAAACATTCCACCTCCACCTCTGAGTCTAAGATCTGGGAACCTGGAAGGAATGATAGGGCCGGAAGATAACGCTGAGATAGGTGGTGCAGGGCGGGACAGGCAGGGCAGAGGGACGCTCGCCAGCGACCGTCCGCATGGCCTTTTCACGCCCGCAAGTTGGGACACTTCGTTGGGCTCTGCTCAGAGCGCTGTCACTGGCATCGATGGCCGCTGGGGGTCGCTCAAGGTGCGGCCCGCGCAAGTGACGTCATCAGAGGCGGTCGGCCGGGGACTGCCCCGCCCCCGAGCGTCGTATAACGTCATTGAACAGTCCGGAAGCGCCCACACGTGTACTCCCATCTCCACTCTGGGTGCTCCTGCCCCGCTGTCAGTAGCCATGGGTCGCTCCCGCCGGACGGGCGCGCACCGAGCGCACTCTTTAGCCCGCCAGATGAAGGCGAAGCGGCGGCGGCCGGACCTGGATGAAATTCACCGCGAGCTGCGGCCCCAGGTTTCCATACGGCCTCGGCCAGACCCGGGCGCTGAGCCCGACCCCGATCTCCCAGGGGGCGGCCTGCATCGCTGTCTGGCCTGCGCGTAAGTCCCGGTCGGGCCCGGCCTGGGAGGAGAAGGGTCCGTAGTATGGGCCGGGGCTGTGAGGTCCGGGCCTCGGAACGCACGGGGACTCGTGGGTCTGCCGGCCTCCAATCCCTTTAGAACCGGAGCTTGGCGTCAGGAAATGAGCTAGGGTCAGGGAGACATACGTACCTACCTGAGAGGCATCAATCACCTCCTCACTCTCTTCCAACCTCCCATCGCTACAGGAGGTACTTCATCGATTCTGCCACCCTGAAGACCCACTTCCGATCCAAAGACCACAAGAAAAGGTATGAAGGAATAAGGAGAGGATTGATGGATGGGTGCCAGGTGGACAGGGCTCGCATCTGGTCAGCTCCCAATTCCTTTTTTCCTCCCAGGTTAAAGCAGCTGAGCGTGGAGCCCTACAGTCAGGAAGAGGCTGAGAGGGCAGCAGGTATGGGCTCCTACGTGCCACCCCAGCGGCTGGCAGTGCCCACAGAAGTATCCACTGAGGTTCCTGAGATGGACACATCTACCTGACATGGCCTGAGGATGCAAGGCAGAGGAGCTGCCCATGGACAGTGATGCAGGGCTAGGCTGGGAGAGACTGTGCCAACGTCTTTTGGCCCTGGGTTTGCCGAGTGGATGGCCTCTTCTGAGTGCCCTCCCCCTTGAATAAAGGAACTGCATAAAGAAGGCTTGCTTCTGACTCCCTAACTTTCAGGCAAACCCCCCTCCCCCCAAACTCCTGCCCTGTAAGGGTTTCTCTACTACTCTTGTGTACAGGGTCTATTCCCCACTTGGTCCAGCTTTGAAACCTGCATCCTTGCCTTCCCACAGGGGTCCTGGCATCAGCTGGAGCCCCCAGGTGGAGGGGCGGGGTGTAGGATCCGGTTTATACTGTCCTGCTTCCAACTAAGGCAGAAAAGAAGTGGGCTCCCAAGATTGTAGCCCCTGAGGAGTTACCTACCCCCAGAACCCAGGTGAGAGGCTGCCCACTTCATCATGGAGCCTGTGGCGGTGGCTGTTGCCCCACCATCTTCCAGACAGCATAGCAGGAGCCACCCAGCCCGAGGACAGCCAGCAGTGTAGCCACAATCCCAGGCAGTGGACTCCTGGGCTCTGCCTTCAGCTCCCCGGCTACCTGCATCTGTGAATGTACAAAGGGTCCACCTGAAGGGTCAATTGAGACTTCAAGCAAGGTTGTGGGGGGTGTGGGGGGGAAGGGGCTGAGAAGGTACAGCTGGGTGAGGGAGACGTGGCTGCCATTGCTGCCCTAGCGAGATTCCACCCCAATTCCTTTTGCTTCACTGCCTATCTGGGTCCTGGCTACTCAGGCGGCAGGGAACGTGACAGCCTGGCTTGCCTGTTGGAGGTGACAACCCAGCCATGGTAGGGGGAGAAAGGGGTCGGTGCCAGAAGCTATTGGTTAGGGGTACTTACCTGTAGCACCCGGAAGTAGCCAGGCGTCAGGCGTCGAAATCGCATGGTGGATGCCACTAATCTTCCTGGCATCCTGTTGGGTGGAAGCAGGAATGAGGACCACTGGTGTTCATGGTACCAAGAAGTGGAAATCAGGGCATAGAGGTTTTTGGCCTCTCATATGCATGAGAGCCATGCTCTCAGATGATACTCACCAGTGTCTGCATCAGTCTGGCAAGGGGCAGGGCAGCTGGACCTTTAAATCTGGTCCCTTCCCCCACCTGCCTGCCCTGCCAGCCTTAGGAGCAGCTGTCAGGAGAGATCAGCATCAGGCCTGAGCAGCACCTCCCCCACCTACCCAGCTGGCTGACTGGGCTGGGTAGGCAGGAGAGGCCTTGCCCGACAGGGCTCAGTAGTCTCAGGCCTGGACCAGGTACTGGGAGGGCCTCTACAGCCCTGGTCCCAGCCCTTTCCCTACCTCAGATGATTGCATATCACCAATCAGCTCTCAGCAAAGGACGGGGAGGGTACTGTAACCCAACCCCCTCCTCCAAACAGTTGTTTGCCTATTTCAGTTGGTTTTGGTTAGATTAATTTAACTACCCCTACCTTTGGAGAGGACACATATCACCCCTTTCCCCAAGATGGAGTTTCTGCAGGGACTTTCCTACCCTCAGCTTGGGGATAAATAAAAGATTTGCATATACTGATTAAGGAAGCTGTCCATAATGTGCTAAAAAATAGTAGCTGACTGTGCTGGGCTTTATTCTAAGTACTTTATATGTATTACATTATTTCATTTGACATTGATTATCTCATAAAATGAAAAGAAAAGCCTAGTATGCAGAATAGTATGTAGAGTATCTGTATATAGAGAATGGAAGAACCCAGAAAACTTAACAGCGGCCCCCACTGGGGAATGGGTTAAGAACATGCTGGGAAAAAGACATGTCCTTCTTTCACTTAATAACCTACTGTTATGTAAGGACCTTTGAAATTTTTACAGCAAGTATGTAGAAAGAACTTTGGTAAACTCGTAAAACTACCTTCAAAATAGAAGCTGCCATTTACTGTGCCCCTAACTGCCTAGTTCTGCCAGATGCTGGGGACACAGAGCAAAGACACTGTTGTGGTTGTTAGACCCCCAGTCCTAGGGGAGTACATGAGTACAAGTGGCAAGTTTTTGTCTGTTTGTCCCCTACGGTAGTGTGAGTCCAGGGAGGGCAGAGGCTCGCTGGCTTCTCACCTCTATATCTTGTGCCAGCTCAGAGGAGGTGTTTGATGACATCAGGATGGTGGAGACACATCTGTGTAGTGGGCTTTCCCAGACTGGCACAGGGAGGATGTTGTAGGAACAAAAAGGCAAAAACATTAAGGAGGGACTCAGCATGGAGGAGGGTTGGAGGGGACACACAGGGTGTGCAGGGTGTGAGGACGTGAGGCGAAGGATGAAGCCAGAGAGGTGAGGGCCATGTTGCAAATCTGGAGCCTAATGGTTCAGAAATGAAGGAGCCAGGCCTGCAGGGACCTGGTGAGTGGGAGTCCCCTTTGAAGGAAGCAGCCGCTGATCTGCACTCGTGTTTGATGCCAAGTGTGAAGGTGCGATGGGGTCAGCAGAGCTGGCCAAGTTCCAGAGAGCTCAATTTGTATGTGAAATTATTAAATAACAACAACTAACACACACACAATACATGGGCATCTGTGGGCCACATTCAGACTTTCGGTCTTTGTGACAGGCAAAATAGTGATGGGCTTTGGAGGCCAGGTTTTGGGGCACTGGTAGAGATTTCAAACTAGGTGACACAGTCAGAGGGGTAGGCTCTGAGAAGGCCTCCCAGGCCCCTCCCCATAAAATTAAAGCAATAACTCAGCTCTACCCCATGTTACAGATTTCAAGATGCTTAAAGGGCCTCCTCACAGCACTAAGGTCTAGGTGTCCTCCTTTAGTGAGGAAGAAATAGGTTCAGGGAGGGGTGGGGCTCAGGCTCAGTCACACAGCAAGTGGAACTGATTCTGATTCCAAAGTCCTGAGAGTCCCCTAACCTGGGCTGCAGCTGCTGCTGCTAACTGCAAACAGTGTGTTTCAGACATTGTTCTAAGAGGAAGGCTCTTAACCTGGGCTTCAGCATTCAGGGTGCCCATAAACTCGGATGGGAGAAATATACTCCTTTTCACTAACCTCGAATCAAAATTTGCCATTCCATATGGGTTGAAGTATTAGCAGCATCTGTGGCTTCATTCCCAATAGAAGTCACAGATATTTTTATATCAAATTGTAATTATTGCAAGGATCTCAAAATATTATTTATGCTCATAACTATTTCAAAATCGTGAGTTATTAACCCACCATTAAATCGCACTGTTTTAGACACTCCTGCAATATAGCTGCCATTGACTTGGCACCTCTGTGCCCAGTAGAGGGTCACTGACCAAATAGTGATTCCGCCTGTTCTCACACCAGTAACCCAGGCTTCTCCACTGCCCCCCTGCATTCTCTGTTTCCTGATCAATACATTCCAGAAGGTGAGTCAAAGGCCACCCCTCAGTTTTAATGTTCTTCAAGCTGAGCGACCACACACTGATGTTGTTAGAAAACGAAAATATAACTTTAACCTGCCAGTCTTGTTACTTAATGCTAATAAACATATTACTATATCATAGCTTTGCGTTTTTAACATATTTTTATACTAATTGCCCTCCATGTAATCTTCAGCACTTTGTTTTAAAGTTTTAAAAGCATTATTCTGAGAAAGGGTCCAGAGGTTTCACCAGCCTGCCCAAAGGATCAGTGGCTCAAAAAAAGAGGGGCTAAAGGTTTTAGAGCTATTAACTTCGGTATTCTGTCCAGCAGCCCATTTTATAGACAGGAAAACTGATGCACGATGAGTAGGTTAGCCCCTGGTCCCACAGCTAACAAGCTGCAGAGCTGGGATTTGCACCCAGGGCTCTGGCTCCCAACCTCTGTGCTTTGCGGCTGGGCTCACTGCTCACTTTTCGGCCTCCTTTTGAGGATCCTGAAGGTCAAAGTCCGGCCCTGTGATTTGTGGCCAGTTTGGGGCAGGATCCCAGGCGGGCTCTGAGGTCACGTGGGTCACACACCAGTGGCACCGCCCCCAGGTCAAGCCTCCCTGCTGCTCTGAGATGCCTGAAGGGCGGGGCAGGAGGCAGACAGGCGGTGGGCCAATGGCCGTCTCAGCGCCTCACCTAGTCAGCCACGTGGGCCCAGGTATGCTGGTGGCTCCGCCCAGGGCCCAGCCCGGTCCCTCCCCAGCCCTGGGCTCCGGGAGCGGAAATTCCTGCGCCGGCGGGACGGATCGGACGCCAATCCCAACGGGCGGACTAGGCCATGGAGCCAGTAGCGACCTGGACCCCCGGGAAGGTGGCAGCCTGGCTGAGAGGTGGGTGGGGCCGGGACAGAGTTGGGTTTGAGGGTCTTTGGGGTGGGGAGAGGTAAAGGAAAAAGGACCTGCTGAGGCTGTCAGTTGGTTAGTCTGTCAACAAGTATTTATAAGCGTCTGCCGTGAATCTGGTACTGTGCTAGGCAGAAGGATAGACGAGATGACCCCGAGGACCCAGAAAGGGTCTCCCATTGCCCCAAGAGGCAGCCAGGGTGGCGATGGGGAGTTGGTGGGTGTAATGAAAACAGAGGGGGCGGCCCCGGAGCGTCCCACGCCCACTTTATCTCCTTAATCTCCCCTCAGCTCCAGGGCTAGAGGGCTGTTATTAAACCCATTTTTCAGAAGCGGAAACTGACGCACTGAGCCAGGAAGTGATTTGCTCAGGCTTTGTACTAGGGCCTGCCCTGTTTCCCTTCTTCCCACCCCGAGTCTCCCAGTGTGTGAAGCAGAAGCTCCAGCCAGACTGAAGGGGTTGCCACAGCACCCTGTAGGGGCCTTACAGGGAGATGCCCCCCAGGCTCAGTGAGCCCAGATGGGTGGGAAAGGGTCTAGACAGCTGGCCGTCGGAGAGACTCAGAGCAATGAAGACCTCTGACATGCAGGTGGGCGGGGAAAGGTGAGTCAAGACTACCTCCTAGAGGGGGAGATGGATTGGGGGCGCAGTTTCAGGGTGACCAGACCCCATAAAAGCAGGGATTCAGGGCTGGATTCAGACTCCCAGAGGGGATTCCAGGCCCCGCCCCCTCATTCACCAGCTCTATGACCATAGGTCTGTTTCCCCATCCATAAAATGAGAATAGTCACTCTGGTGTCATAAAGTGGACAAAAGGAGACAATCATGACAAGTGCCTAGGATGTGTAACTAATTCAATGTCAGGGTCTGAAGGAGGCAGCACAGAACATTCACTGTACATGGAAAAAGACTTTCTTGAGGGCCATAGCCATGGAGTAACAGGTTCATGAGCTCCTGTCCAGGGCTCTTAATGTCAGATAGGGAATGAGAGAGCTGTTCATCACACACAGGTTTCCGAGTGAAGAAGCTTGGCTTGGAATTCCTTCAAAGAGTGAGCAAGCTGTTAACCTCTACTTGTATCAGTTTTCCCAGCTGTGAAATGGGATAACAATAGTCTCTACCTTCTGGATTCAGTGAGGATCAAATGTGTGAATATGTTTAAAGGCCTTAAAATTTTGTCCAGCTCATGCTAAGCATTCAATAGGTATTTTTCTTATTTTGGAGGGTCTACCTTGTGCCAGGCATGGGCTGGAATTAGAGATGAACAGTTATTTAAGGCCTGATCCTTGAAGAGCTCTTGATAAAGTGGGAGAGGCCAATGCTCAAGTGCAGGGGTTTGTGGAGGCACAGGGGGCAGTGACAGCAGGTGAGGCCCCTACCCAGCCTGGGGTGTTGTGGATCACTTCCTGGAGAGAGTTAGATGAAAAAGGGAGTAAAGGAGCTGGAAGAGCAGTCCAGGCAGAAGGAATAGCACCTGCAAGGACCTTGAGGCAAAGGAACATTTCAGGAGCTGCAGGGAATTTGTGCTCTGGATCCGAAGTGTTGAATTTGAGGGGCTGTACCAAGAGATGAGACTGGAGAGGCAGGTGGCAGCCTGATCACATCTGGCCTTGTAGATCATGGTAAAAAGTCTGGTAATAATAATACGGTGGCTGTTATTGACCGTCAACCATGAACCAGGAAATGGGCCAAGTGTTTGACATGTATCATGTCATTTATACACCCATGATTAGAAGGTAGGTGCTGTATTATCCCCACTTTACAGAAAACTGAGGCACAAAGCAATTAAGTTATTTGCTTAAGCGCTGGGTCTCCCTGACTTCAGAGCCCCATGCTTTGACTCCCCGTTCAGTAGTTCTCAGAGAAGTGAGCATCGGAACACCTGGAGGATTTATTAAAATGTGAACTGCTGGGCCCTACCCCTGAGGTATATGGTGGAGCTGAGAATTTGTATTTCTAACCAGCTCTCCAGGGAGGCTGCTGCTGCTGCTGCTCTGGGGACCACCTTTTGAGAGCCACTGCCCTTAACTATCTTACTTCTCAACTCAGTGGCCTCGTCTGTGAATGGGCAGAATACAGTTTAGGTGTCAGGGTTGTCATTAGGAACAGATGGGAGGGAAAAGGGCTTTGCGGGAGTGAAGAAGGGGCCAGAAACACCATGACACTCCCTGGCTCTCCTCACGCTGACCCCTGCTGTCCCTCCAGGCCTCGATGACTCCCTGCAGGACTATTGCTTTGAGGACTGGGAGCTGCCTGGCAAATACCTGCTCCAGCTCTGCCCCCGCAGTCTTGAGGCTCTGACCGTGTGGCCTATAGGCCACCAGGAGCTCATTCTTGAAGGGGTGGAACAGCTCAGGGCCCTGGTGAGTGAATGGTGGCCACACTGGGGGTTGCTGATGGGCTGGCCAACTACCAGGGAGTGACCTGCCCCTTCTCTGGAGCAGACCTCTGGGCTACAGACAGAGAACCTGCAAAGCCTGACAGAGGGGCTGCTGAAGGGGACCCATGCCTTCCAGAGCTTAGTCCAAGGCTGCCTGGGGGGTTGTGCCGAGACCCCTGCCGAGGTCCTCAGTGCCGCTGTGAATCTGGTGCGTGAGGCCCGTACCCTCCTTTTCTGGCTCAACAGGTACCTCAGACTCCTCTCAGGGTGGGTTGGGGTGACTGGTGAGGGAACCCTTCTCATCCTTGGCCTCCTCAGGGCCTGGGAGAGAAAAACAGAGCTTGACTCTTGTTCAGATGTGGTGAAGCAGGGCAGAGAGGTTAGTTGGTCTGTGCTGGGCACTGGGACGCCCAGGTCCCCACCCACCCCACCCTCGCAGCTTGTAATCATATCAATCATATCAACAACATTGCATAGAGAGCTTCTCCACCTCCTTGACTGGTTGCTGCTTGTCCCACAGGTCCCAACACAAATGTCACCCCCTCAGGGAAGCCTTCCCTGTTATATACTCTCAGAGCTCCCTACACTTCACAGCAGTTGAAGCTAAATTATTGAAGGAATTGTGTGTTTTATATCTGTCTCCCCAGTGTCTAGAACAGAGCCTGGCATGTATTAGGTGCTTGACAAACAAGCCTTGCGTTAAGCTCTTTAGCGGTATCAATCATCTCCTTTACCCCAAACCAAAACCCATCAGAGCAGGTATCCCCATGTTTCAGATGAGTAGTCAGCTCTGAGTGGCTATGTGACTTGACTGTTAAGCACAGTCCCCTAACCACTGTTCCACCCTTCCCCCTGCCAGGTACCTCTTCTCCCACTTAAACGACTTCTCGGCCTGCCAGGAGATTGGGGAGTTGTGCGGGGAGCTGGGCCAGGCCTTGCAGGAGGTAGGATAACCAGGAGCCAGGCTTGGCCCAGGCTGTAGAGACCAAGTCAGGCGAGAGCTTTTTATAAACTGTGAATCAGCACAGGATCAGGTGTGAGAGCAAGAAGCAGCGAGGGCAGGAAGAGAGGCGTCCAGCCACTGGGTAGGGGGCGATGGGGGTTTCCTAACTGGCAGGGGCAGCTCAGAAAGTTTGACATTCAGAAGGGGAGAGGGGAGGGCATATGTGGTGACTTCTGGGGGCCTGGTGTCAGAGGTGAGACTTTTGGGCCAAAATTCTAAGGCCATGTAGTTCTGGGAAGGAGGTCAGGTTGCGAGAGGCAAGGAGGGACTGTAGGGAACCCACCCTGTCTTCAGGAGAAGGCAGTGCCCCTACTCAGGAAAGGTCCCTGCTCTCTCACTGCTTCCAGGACTGTCCAGCGGCTGAGAAGGAGAGCCAAATCCTGAAGATTGTAAGTGTTGGGAGGAAGCGGGGTTGGGGCCCGGGGATGGGCTCAGGGCATGGGCTCAGGCTGGACATCCTGCTCTCTCTCCCCCAGTGCAGCCACGTGGCCGGGATCTGCCATAACATCCTGAGCTGCAGCCCCCAGGAGCTGCTGGAGCAGAGGGCAGTGCTAGAGCGAGTGCAGCTGGAAGATCCTTTGGTGAGCCCTCACCTTTAACCTCTCACCTCTGACCTTTCAGCAGCCTGGCCTGGGCCCTGAAACATGGTTCTACCTAGGATCCCACTGAGTCCTGTACTGTTAGAGCTGGAAGGCCTTTTTTGTATAGTTGTTAAAGGCCCAGAGGACTTTCCTGGGGTCTCACTGTCATTCAGCACCTTCCCCAATCCTGAGGTGCTGTAGCTGGTGCGGTCTCAGGTGACACAGTCCAGCCCTGAGACACAGACCTGGCAGGTTAGGCCAGAGGACATGAACTTTTCTGCTTTAATCTCTGTCCAATTGGGAAAACCAGAGCCCTGAGCCCCGCCCCTGCCCTGCCCCTGTCCCTGTTTATCCCTTCAGGAGAGTTGCTGAGAATCTCATACCTCAAAAGTCAGCAACCCCAGCTTCCCTCTAACCCTTATTGAAGGAGGAGGCAGAGGCCCACCAAGGAGTGGCAAGCCCAAAGTCACACAGCAAGTTGGGCAGTGCCAGCTTGAGACCAGCTCCTTCCCCAGTTCTGCCCACCCAGGAATCATGGTTCCCAGCGGGGATCCTGCCCTCTAACCCCGCTGCCCCCACACCCTCGGTGACTGCAGCCTCTGCCTCTACAGGGCCTGGAAATCCACACCACCAGCAATTGCCTGCACTTCGTGTCCCGAGTGGGCACCGAGGTAAGAGCCCCATACCCTTCTCAGCCTCTCACCCCCAAAATCCTCTTACCTGCCAGCCAACCCAACTTCAGGCCCCAGGAAGGTACCCCCCACCCCATGAACCGCACCCTCCCACCCCATGTCCCCTCTGATTTTCAGCTGCAGATCCAGCCTGGAGACGAGATTGTCCAGATCAATGAGCAGGTGGTGGTGAGTGAAGAGAGGGACATGGTGGGCGTGAAGGAGTTACTAAGTAGAACCCAGGGCTGGTGGGTGTGGAGAGACCCTTGGGGAGACCAGCGTTGTGGGAGCTGCCTTACATGAGGTGAGCCAGCTCCCACAGGTCAGAGCCGCCTAGGCAGAGCCAAGGCGAAGGGGCTCATGAGGCCTCCTGGAAGAGGAGGATGTGAGGCAGAGCAGAGGGCTGAGCGAGTGCTCTGAGGGAGAGGGCTGTTGGGTTGCTTCAGAGCCTCCAGCTCATCTTGATCCAGCCCAGTGTCCCTGCCCTGCTCTGCCTCCCAGGTGGGCTGGCCCCATAAGAATGTGGTGAGGGAGCTGCTCCGGGAGCCAGCTGGAGTCAGCTTAGTGTTGAAGAAGGTCCCAGTGCCGGAGACCCCGCCACAGGTACCTGCTGCCCGACCCTGCCCCCGGCCTACTCTTACACTCCTATTGCCAATTCGTTTACCCTGTTTCTGTTTGTTCCCCAGACGCCTCCTCCGGCCCTGGACTTCCCACAGCTCAGGGTCCCATCACTGGTTCTGGCCCCACCGTCTCCCAGGTAACAGGCTCTGCCCCAGGTGCATCTTGGTGGGGGAACCATGGGCTCATCTCATCTTTTCTTTCTCTCCCCAGGGCCTCGTCTGAAGACATCTTTGCCTTTGACCTGACTTCAAACCCAAGTTCTGGGCCCAGTCCTGACTCAACAGGCAGTTTCAAAGCCCCACCAGGTGGTGGATGCCCTGGGCAAGGTATGTGGGGCGCCTGGCTCTGACTCCTGACTCTGCCTGATACCCCCACCCTATTGCCGGGCCTGGGGCTGGCCTCGTGGACCCTCCGACTCCTCCCTCCCTGACAGACTCTGCCTCCCTTGACCCTGAGCCCCTCTCCATCGCCCCTGTACCCCCAGCCACACTCCCAGCAGAGGTAGCAGAGACTCAGAGACCCTCAGAAGATCCTGACAAGGTCAGCTCAAGGGTTCAACAGGAGGGGGGTGGTTCTGAACCCAGACCCCTCTCTAACTCCCTATGGTTTTTTCAGAGTTCTGTCCCTGGTCGGAAGAAATCAAAAGGTATGAAATGCACCTGACTGGGTGGGGGATCCCCCAATATGAGGAGCTCTTAGAAGTCTTTACAGTGCTGGGCAAGACTCCCCCCACTCCTCACCCCCCTTACTTGACACACAGGCTCTCCTGGAAAGAGCTCTGTTTCTGGGGTCTGACAGACCTGTGCTCCCAGCCTGGGCCTCTCACCAGCTCCATGGCTTTTAGCCAACAGCTTGTGCTCTGATCTTCGGTTTCCTCGTCTCTCAAATGGGAAGAGTGATCATCCCCACCTCAGAGCTGACACATGTAACATTCCAAGCCCAGAGTATGGGGTTCAGAACTATCAGCTGGGGATGCTCGTGGAGGGCAAGGGAGGAGTTTTGGGGGTCCGGGACGCCTTGCCAGCCCCTCAATGACCTTGTGCTGTGCTGCCACAGGTGTGGCGACGCGGCTGAGCCGTCGGCGGGTGTCATGCCGGGAGCTGGGCCTGCCAGACTGTGATGGCTGGCTCCTGCTGCGCAAGGTGCCCGGTGGCTTCATGGGTCCACGCTGGCGCCGCTGCTGGTTTGTGCTCAAGGGACACACGCTTTACTGGTACCGCCAGCCCCAGGTAAGACCCTATATACACACACAGGTAAGCAAATGAGCCACCTCAGGGTCACAGTTCTTGTCCCTACTCCACCATCTACACCCATCTGTGGTCACAGGTGGGCCACAGACCCTCGTGAGCCCCAGTGTTCCTATCTGTAAAACAGGATCACTCCTCGGAGAGACATGAGCTACTATGTGTATATAAGCAGTCTGGAAAAGTGTAGAGGGTATAGAGAGCCACTTTTATTCTGCCCACCTTTCCCTCCTGTTATTCTGTCCATTCTAGTGACGGGCCATTCGTTCAATTGTTTATTCATTCAACAAACATTCAGGTGCTTACTGTGCACCCAGCTCTGGGCTGGGCATTGGGGACACAGGAAAAACTTGGACAGGTACTGCTATTCCAGGCTGGTGGGGGAGAGGATGGATACACACTTGAGGACAGTGCGGGAAACACATGCTAGCTAAGATGAAGGAAAAGCCCAGAGGATGGGTGGGAGCCCACAGAGGTGGCCAGTCCAGCCTGAGGAGTGATGAAGGCTTCCTGAGAAATCAATGCCTAAGGGTTAGTCAGATGGAAAGGAGAAAGAATCACAAAAAGGAGAACAGTGTTTGCAGAGCTCAGTGGTATGAAGCAGTGTCGTCTGTATCTATTGATAGAGCGAATGCATGAGCAGGCTCGTCTTTTGTGGCTCTTTGTCTGGATCTCTTTGGCTCTCCTTTCCTGGCTCAAAGGCACCCCTTGGTCACACCCTCAACCTCAGATTCCTGCCCTGAGCTCAGGACACTGAGAGATTTGTGGTTAGAGAGCTTAGGAGATGCCCCCGGGGGGAGGTGTCCTCAGGACCTCGATCAGGCCTCAAGGGTGTTGGGGCTTCATGCTGACCTTCACTGTGATTCCCCCAGGATGAGAAGGCCGAGGGGCTCATCAATGTCTCCAACTACAGTCTGGAAAGTGGACATGATCAGAAGAAAAAATAGTTAAGTACTAGCTGCGACGGAGCAGAGGGGCGTGTGGGGGGGACGCGGGAGGGGACGGAGAGTTGTAAGGAGAGAAAGGAAGATGTAAGGTGACAGGACGGGTGGGGTGAGGGCAGCGAGGAGCTGGGATTCCCAGTGCAGCCTCTCTGGGTTCCGGATGGGCACAGTCAGGCTGAGTGGGGCCCCTTTGCTTCCTGGCAGTGTGTTCCAGCTCACCCATGATGTATATAAACCCTTTATCTTCGCTGCTGATACCCTTGCGGATCTGAGCATGTGAGTGCCCCCACCCCCATTCCCCAACTCCCACATGAGTGCTTGGGAGCCTGGATTCAAATCCCAGCTCGCTGATAGTGGTTGATCAAGGCACTCTTCTAAGCCTCAGTTTTATCATCTATAAAATGGGCTAATAAGAGTTCCTACCTCAGCGTTGCTCTGAGGATTATATTAGAAGATGATATCAGGGAAAGGCCCCTGGCATACAGTAAATGGAAACTCCCTGAACCCATTTGCCCCTCCACAGGTGGGTGCGCCATCTCATTACCTGCATTTCCAAGTACCAGTCTCCAGGCCGGGGCTCCCTACCCCGAGAGGAAGGTGGGTGCCTCACAGGGGTGATTCTCACCGGGCCATACCTGAGCCTCTGCATTTCCTGGGATGGGGGCTGGGAACTCAAATGCCATAGCCTACTTCCTGGCCTCCCAAAACCCTGTGAAGCTTAGTGGGTTCCCCAACGGCTCCTGTCCACCCTAGACTGCTACAGTGAGACAGAAGCAGAAGACCCTGATGATGAAGCTGGGTCCCGCTCAGCCTCGGTGAGTAGGGGCCAGGTGGGGGGTAAATAGCAGGGCGTGGAACTCAGACTGAAACCTTCCTCTTCCTCCACCCTGCCCACAGCCCAGCCCGGCCCAAGCTTGGAGTCCGCTCCATGGAGACACATCACCTGCAGCCACCCCCATGCAGGGCAGCCCAGAGACCTCCTTCAGCCTCCCAACAGGTGTTGTGCTGGGGGTGGGAGCTGAGATGGAGAGCTGAGACTGGGATGGGCACACCCTCATCCTGCTCCCCTCTCCCACAGACAACTATGAAGGGTCACTGGAAGGAATGGTACAGGGCCTGAGGCAGGGTGGTCTGTCTCTCCTGGGCCAGCCACAGCCCTTCACTCATGAACAATGGCGGAGCTCTTTCATGCGTCGCAACCGTGACCCCCAGCTCAATGAGCGAGTGCACCATGTGCGGGCGCTGCAGAGCACACTCAAGGTCAGCTGGGGGGCACTGGGCATGGCCAGGGGCTGAGCTCTGGGCTTTTGGCTCTGGTTCCTGGTCCGCAGCTCTGGTCTCCACTGTAGACTGGGCCAAGTTCTAGGTTCCTGGAGCCAGGCCCTCAACTTGAGGACTGGGGCTAGATCGGGCCAGGTGCTGGGTTCTAGGCACTGGACTCCAGAGTTAGCTCTGGGCTCAGGCTCTGCCCTCCTTCCCGGGTGATCATGGCCCCCTTAGCCCCTACTCTCCTCACAGGCAAAGTTGCAGGAGCTGCAGGCCTTGGAGGAAGTGCTAAGCGACCCCGAATTGACTGGAGAGAAGTTCCGGCGGTGGAAGGAGCAGAACCAGGAGCTCTACACAGAGGGCCTGGCGGCCTGCGGAGAGGTGCAGGCTGAGGGCAGCTCCCAAGTCCTGACCTCTGACTCTAGAGAACAGTCTTTCCACCCACTGCCCTCTGACCCTGAGGAAAACGCCCATCTCTGCCCCCTGGCTCCTGAGAGCAACCTCCAACCTCCTGACCTCTGACCCTGGCCAATACCCTAGCTCCTGACCTCTGGCCCTGAAGACCACCTTCACTGCCCCAGCCTCTGTCATGTCTAGAGCATTCTTGGATTCTGTTCAACGTTGGAAGTAGAGCTAGTCCATGGTTTCACCCCAAGCTGAACCCCTCTGCCTGAGCGTCCACCATTTCCACTACCCTCTCCCCCTTGCCAATGAAGGCGTGGGAGGCTGGGCTGAAAGAAACTCTCCCATCCATCCTGCCCCCCTCCAAGGTCTTGGCACTTCTTTCCTCCCCAGACCAGTCTGTACAGCCATTCTTCACTTTGCACAAGAGACAGTTTTCAACCAAATAAAGTCAATTTCTCTGACATGAATCTATGTGTGCCTTTGACCTCTATGTTAGAATCAGGAATCTCCTTCCCCCTGGGACTGGGATGAAAAGCTGTCAGGTGGGTGAGCGCACTGGGCAGCCCGCAGGCATGGACTCTGTACCTGGAGCGCCTGCCTACCAGGATGATGATTGCTGATCCATGGCTGGTGAGGGCTCCCGCTCACACTCACTGTCCCCAGCCCTTTGGAGACCAGAGGGTGCTCTCCTGCCCCATCCCCAGTGGGGACAAAGTGAAAAATAGAGACCAGCCTTTCACTCTCTAGATGGGGAACATACCTTTCATGGAAGGACAGGGTGGACTCCTGAAGACAGGCGTGGTAGGATGGGGTAACCGGTGGGCAGGGGTGCAGGCTGTGCTCTGCTAGGTGGAGGGCCCTAAGGGGAAACATTTTCCTCTTCTCCTTAGCCCAGTCTCACCTCCAGCTCCTGGATCCAGAGCAGAGACACACCCCTGTGTCTCCATCTGGGCTGTACAGGAGACCTGACCTGCTCCCATCATCCTCTGACCTCTGGCCCCAGTCAAGCTCCTTAGTGTCCCTGGCTTCCCTTGTAGGGGGGGGGTGTCCCACGAGAGCAGTGGGAGGAGCTTCTCAAGATCGGAATTCCTTGGAATGCAGATGGCTAGAGGTCACAGAGGCCTCTATGATATCACCACTAGGGGGAGCAAGACCGCTTGGAATGGAGTTTCTTTGAAGAGTGGGAGGAGACTGAGCGACCATGACCGATAACTGGTGGCAGCCATGGAGCAACACCAATATCAAAACTTTGACTGTCATGGTAGGCGGCCCCTGTCTGGCCCCACCACCTAAGCTGGGTATCCCAGGGTCTGGTGGGGCACAGGAGGACCATCCTGGGTCCAGAGGGGCTGGGGCTGCACTCATGGACCCTTTCCTAAACCTTGCAGAGGACCACTCATGATCCCTACACCCGGCCAGAGGAGCAAATGCTCATCAACCGCCAAGATGTCACTGGCAGAAAAGTAAGGATGAGGCTTTGCTGCAGCCATCCTCACCCCCACAGTGACACTTCTGTAGCTGTGCCCATGGGGTAACAGGCCTCATAATAACTCTGTCCCTTCTTCCTTCTAAATGTCCCCCCAGGGGGCAGTCTCCAGCAGTCATCCCTGCAGTCACCCGCCCATGATATGTTAGTAACTGCCTGTCAGTACCCCCCACAGGAACCCCTACATAATGATAGTCACTTCCCAGCGGAGACCCTAAAAGAGTCTCCCTTGCAATGACCCCCATGAAAATCCCCAGCAGTGACTCATTTAGGTAGGTGGTGACCTCTATACGGATGCCCCCGTTCCATGATCCCCACTTAGGTCCCTTCCCCCCAAGAGTGGCCTCCCCAGGGACCCCCATTCACTGAGAGCAAATATCCAGGCAGAGGCCTCCTATGGTGACACCTGCCTGAAAGAAAGTCAATCGTCCCCTCCCAGGATGCCTGGGACATGCAGGAGTTCATCACTGGCATGTATATCAAGCAGCTGCTCCGACACCCGGCCTTCCGGCTGCTGGTGACCATGCTGCTGGTGGTCAACGCCATCACCATCGCGCTCCGCACCAATTCCGTCCTTGGCCAGGTGGGACTCCAGCCTGAACTCTGCCCCCACTGATCTAACTGGGGCCTGGGCAAGGTACTTCCCTTTCTGGGCCTTAGGATTCTCATGTGTCCATGATGACTGGCTTGGCTGCTGCTCTTCAAGGGCCTGTCAGCTCTGACCTTCCAGGGGTCTAGAGATCAAGGAAGACATTGTGGTGGAGGGAGCCCAGCTTTGAGGAATGCATTGTATTTGTACAGGAAGGGCAGGGAAAAAATGGTGTGAGAGTATGTGGGAGCTCAAAGAAGACATCAAACCTGCTCTGGCAGGGAGGGAGATATCAGGGAAGGTTCCCTGGAGAAAGGGACAGATAAGCTGAGAATAAAGAATGAGGAGAAGCTGGCCAGGCAGAGAGAGGTGAGGAAGTATGTTGGGGACAGAAGAAATAGTGTGTGAGTTCTATGTGCCCAACTTGAAGTCCAGTATGACTTTGGTCTTATCCTCGATGTTTTACTGTCTTACAAGGAGGATACTACATACATGGATTGTACTATTTAAAATCAATATTTTTTTAAATGTCCAATATGGTGGCTGGTGTGTTCAGAAAGGTGGTCAGTGGCCAGGTCACGCAGGGTCTTTAAGATATGTTAAGGAGGATGGCCTTTATCCTATGTCATTGGAAAGCCAGGGAAGGGTTTAAAGCATGGAAGTGACAGGACCAGACGCATGTTTTAGAAAACTTACAGTGGCTTCCACAGTGCAGATCACGGAAGAGGGTGTCAAGAATGGGAAAAGATGGAGCAGGCAGAGCTGTGTCAGAGATGTTCAGGTGAAAGATGATGGAGCTTGGACCGGGCAAATGGCAGTGGATAAAAAGAGGCCACACGCATCTGACGCTCCCTAGCTGTCAGATCCACGGGCTGTCCAGATTTCTTTATAACAAATACCTCTAGTGAGCACTTTTATATGCTACCTGCATCCATCATCATCTCATGCACATAGAGAAAAGGAGAGCAAGAAGTTACGTTTCTGGCTTGAGAACTGTGTGGGGATGGTGCTGTTTGTTGGGACGCGGGGACGTTGGTGAATGAGCAGGTTTGGGGAGGGTGCTCAGTTCAGTTTGAGTTGTGTAGTGTTTGAGGTACCTGTGCAACACCCACCCAGAGATGTCTAGTGAGGGGTTAGAGGCCAAGTCTGAAATGCTGCAGAGAGCACTGGGGTGGAGATGGTGCCATGAGAGTTGCCAGCATCTGGGTGGATGGTTGCCAAAGCTAAAGAAATGGATGACGTTGCCTGCGGAGAGAGAATTGACTGAGAAGAGGCCAAGACAGAGCTCTGAGGAGAGCCTCCAAGTAAAGGGCAGGCAGTGGGGGAGGCTGAGAAGGAGAGCCAGAGGAGTGGGAGGAAACCTGGGCTAGTGTTCCATCAGAGGAGTGGACACGTGACAGATGTGGCTAAGAGATGAGGCAATGTGAAGCATCCCTTGGATGCAGCTCTTGTGGCCTTGATGAGAGCTGCCTCTGATGTGGTGGAGGCAGATACCCAATTGCCAAGGTTTGCAGAATGAGTAGACTGGAAGGCAAATCACACCCACGGATGGATCATGAAATCAGTTCAGAGAACAGATACCAACATTCTGATATAGAATGAAATAGTAGAATGAAAAAGAATGAAATAGAAATTGTCTGTGTGTGTGTGTGTGTGTGTGTGTGTGTGTGTGTGTGTTGGGGTGTGGGATGAGAGAGAACATGCATGTTAGGTTATAAAATGTAAAATATATTTCTTACTACAGGTCCCAGTCAAAAATGCTAAAAGCCCTGGTATAGAATATGTGTCGATGAAGTTCCAGTTCTAGAGGCCTGTGGATGCCAGACTGATTTTGAACCTTAGGGAGGCATGGAAGGCTTATGGGTAAAGAAGGCAACTCTAATTTAGCTAGGGACATCCATGACTTGGAGAAGGCAAAAGGACTATTTAGGAAGCTCTTTCTGTGAATAGCGAAGAGAGCCTGTTGATTCCAATGGCCAGCGAAGTGATGCTGAGAAGATAGATGAGGGGACAGAAAGCTCTTCCTTGTTGTAGGCTGACATCCCTAGCTCATGACACCTTTTGGGAATTTGGAACAGGCAGGGAGCCCATAAACCTTGACCTCCCATCTGGGTTTAAGAAACTCTGTCCAGCTTCACACTGGCCAGTGGGTGGGGGTGGTGGCAAGGTGTGGGTAGGAGGAGGCTTCCATGTGTGGCAGCGAGCCTAGGGGCAGAGTCTGTTGACCACGGAGATAAAGGAAGAAAGAAGTCCAGGTGACATCAGTAACTGCCAGGGTGGAGTCAGGCCTCGAGCTGTTAATAGGGTCATAGACTATAGTGGAGTCACAGCTTCATGGGAGCTAAGGGAATAGACTCTACAATAGATTGGGTCAAGTGAGTTGGGTTTCAACAGAATTCAATGTCATCAAGTCATCCAGCCATCAGTCCATCCAGCCAGGGAACATGACCTAGACCCATGAATGGGGGGGAATACCCAGGATTTCTGTCAGGCCTGGGGGTTTTGGGGAGCTGAATCAGCCGGGGTGGTTGGAACAACCAAAGAAGGAAGGGTGGGGCTTGGTTTCCTCCATCTCAGGGGCCACGGCTTTTTCTCGCAGTCCAGGAACCTCTTCTGCCTCTCCCCCACCTCCTTTTTCCAAGTATCTCTATTCTAGAGGTTAGGAGGAAAGGTTTGTTGTCAGACAATCACTATTGCTAACTGTCTGACCTTGGACACCTCTCTGATTTCTTATCTGTAAGATGAGAAGAAAACCTACTTTGTAGGACGATGGTGATGGTAGCATGAAGTGATGCATGTGTGGTCTTAGCACGGTGTCTGACATGTACATGCAAAGTGTGCTCTAAGGGAGCTACAAAGATGCTAAGGATGAAAAGCAGCAGGAGTATGGGCCTTCCCTCCCCTGCAAACATCCTCTCTCCTTGGCCCCGCTCCACTGACCTCTCTGACCCTTTCTTTTTCTCTGTCTTCCATGTAGAAACACTATGAGTTGTTCTCTACCATAGATGACATTGTGCTGACCATCCTTATCTGTGAAGTTCTTCTTGGCTGGTTAAATGGCTTCTGGATTTTCTGGAAGGTGAGGTCCTGGGCCCTCCTTGCCATCACCCCTACTCCTCCTTAGGGACTTCACCCCACCCAGGCCCCACCTCTGTGCTCCTGGACCTGCAAACTGAGG
>NW_017731488.1:2208409-2211148 GCF_001890085.2 Hipposideros armiger
GATTTACTCACTTGCTTTATTCCTACTTTCAGTTTAAGATTCATTCAGATGTTGTTTCTTCTAGGAAGCCTTCCTGTCTCTCCCAGGCTAGGTTAGGTGTCACTCTCTGTGTCTCCCTATTACTATGTGCTTATCTCTCTCGCCTGGAGTTTAAATTTATTGCCTTCTCACCTCCCTCAAAATAAAATAATCTGTGAGCAGGACAGAAATCCTGTATCTTCAGCATCTGGTTTAGGGTCTGGCAGAGAGTGCGAGTTCAATACTGTGTGGATAGAGGGATGGATCTGTCGACAGACAGGCTGTGTCTCCTTGTGTATGTGTAGGCACAGACACTCTGAAGGTGGGATGCCAGGAGAGCTTGTGTTTATTGGACTGCCCAATACATTTAAGAACATTTTTTTTCCATTAAAAAAAAACAGTTTTCTTTTTGACTAGTTAATGCAGATATATACTGGTTAAGACTATACTGAAAGGTACACGCAGAATTCTTGCTTTCACTCCTTTCCTTTCATCCCTTTCTCCCCAGCCCCACCCTCTCTAGGTAATCTTTGTACATTTACAGCCTCTTGTTTATCCTCCCAGTGTTTATTTTGCAATCATAAGCAAACATGTATATATTCTTAGGCCTTCCTTTCCTAACAGTAACATACTATAAACGTTCTGCACTTTGTTTTTGTCACTTAATGGATCCTGGCAAACTTTCTATATCAGTACATGGAGATGTTCTCGTTTTTCGTTTCATGGCTATGCAGTCTTCCACAGAAAGAATGTGTCATAGTTTATTCAACCAGGGTCGGATGGCTGGACACTTTGGTTGTTTTCAATCTCCTACAAACATCATTTTGTACTTGTTCTCAGAGTTTTAGTGGGTCAGATTTCTAGCAGTGGGCTCACTGGTCAAAAGGAAATGCACCCATCAGTTAGATCAAGCAAATTCACCTCTTTAGTGGTTGTACTTGAATTTTTCCTACATGTGAGCTTCCTTCTCCTAGCCCCATTCCTGGATGAGTCTGTGCCTTATTGGACAAAGGACTTGTAAAAATTTCCTGTCTCTCTTGTACAATAAGAGCTAGTTCATCTCTGAACTGGCTACTGAAGCAGTGGTCCTTAATGCCTTTTTAGTATTTATTTTCATTTTATTATTAATTGGTGTGTGTGTCACACAAAGGCCAGAGCATCCAGGCACTCTCCTGTCATTTAACTGTAGGTCAAGGCCATTTTCAGCAGTGCACTAGCCAAGGTGGGTGCTCAGCTTAGGAACTAGCTGTGTGCGTGTGAGTCTCCACTGTGTGTCTGTGAGACTGCCCTTGGCTGTTGACACATGTATGAGACAGTGAGTGCATGTGTTGGTTAATATGTTTGGGGGGCAGTAGGATGAGTAACAGCAGTGGATGGCAGATGACTGGCCCTGCTGTGAGAGAAACATTGAGCCTTCATCCTTGGGGTTTGGGGATGGCAGACCCAGGATGTCCCCGTGGGCTGGGCCTGACAAACCCCACTGGGGCTGGCCCCCGCTCCCCAGGACGGCTGGAACATCCTCAACTTCCTTATCATCTTTGTCTTGCTTCTGGGGTTCTTCGTTAATGAACTCAGTGTCATCTCTATCACCTACACCCTCAGGTGAGCTGAGAACTCTGGAGCAAAGAGGGGAACCTGTCTGGACCCTGGGAAAGAGATGGGGGGAGTTCGTGACCAGCTGGGGATTAGTTCTGCCTGTCTGGGCATGTGGAAGAGCAGTGGGGAGGAGGGGTCTGGGAAGGGCCAAGAGGCACCCCTGAGAGGCTCTGCCACAGGGTGCTTCGTCTGGTGCACGTGTGCATGGCGGTGGAGCCCCTGGCCCGCATCATCCGCGTCATCCTGCAGTCGGTGCCCGACATGGCCAACATCATGGCTCTCATCCTCTTCTTCATGCTGGTCAGTGCCCTCCCCCACCCCCAGCGGCCCCCCTTCCCTACCCAGGCCCTGTGTCATTGGGAATAGAGGGGTGTCTGGAGAAGAGGAGGCCTATGGGCCCGAATCCCCGTGATTCCCTTGGCAGCATTCATTTGTATGGCATTTGCACATTCTGTCTCCACTGCTCTTGGGTGAAGTCGTGGCGGGTCTCCAATCTCTCTGGCAGGTGTTCTCCGTGTTTGGGGTCACTCTCTTTGGTGCATTTGTGCCCGAGCATTTCCGGAACATGCAGGTTGCCCTGTACACCCTCTTCATCTGCATCACCCAAGATGGTTGGGTGGACATCTACAATAACTTTCAGTGAGTCCCTGTGGGTCTTCTCAGCCCCCAGCCCAGCCAGGCAAGGCAGGGGCTGGGTACCCATGCAGCAAAATACTGACTGGGGAGGGAAAGGGTTGTGGGGGGTGGAGTGGAGCTTCGGGGCTGGGGATGAGGATGGCCCAGCAGGAAGGGGGTGCCTGGGGCTTTAAACTGGAGGAAAGGAGACCTCTATGGCTGGGGCCTTTGGGTTTGTGGGCTACTTGAAGCCTTGTCCACCTTGAAACTCCACCCATTCAAAGTCCTACCATAAGCCTATTCATGGAGATTTCTCCCATCATGTTGAACAGCTGGATAGGTAGGCCTTGGACAAGGAAGCGGTTTGTGGTTGCACTAGGACTTCAGGGCAGCCTTGCAGCACACATTGATGACCACCAAACTGCCTAGCCTCCTAGAAACTTAGGGTCTCATCTCATTCATTCTTAGCCCTGCTGCCCAAGGTCACTTTTGGCTACAGATGGCTGCCTC
>NW_017731488.1:2211314-2212818 GCF_001890085.2 Hipposideros armiger
ACTTACATTAAATGAGACAAAGACTCAAATCCTTTGTTTGAATAAGATTTCTAGAAATCCCTTGGGATTTCTGGAGCCAAGGGACTTGTTTTGCCTTTGGGCATGTTTGAGAAGAGGCTTAAAAGAAAAAAAAACTACCCAAAAAAACAAAAACACTTTCACAAAAAGGAAGTGTCATTTAAATATAGTTAACAGAACAACAAATAGAGTTATAAGCTTTCTGTGGTTTAGAGGTTTCACTTCATAGAACACAGAATGTAGAACCTAGAACAAAAATCCTGAAATCTGGATGTCTTAAAGACTGCTTTGGGCAAACAATGCTTGCAAGGATGTTTATTAAAAGAAAAAAGAATATGATGGTTTGTATTTATATATGTCCACACTCAACAGGAGAGCAGGTACCATGCTTTTTATGAACATTTTAATGCACCATTTTATTGGATCTAGTTCTAGGATGCAGGCAGATATCTGTACTTAAGAGGGGATGTTTTCTCTTCACATCTTCCTGATATTTCTTTCAGCAGCACTTAGGGACCTGCACTTTTAAGGCTAAGCCCCAGTGTTTCTTAGCATAAAAGAACTGAAGCTAAACCAGAGTTTCTCAGCCTCAGCATTACAATATTTGGCATTTTGGCCTGGATAGTTCTTTGTAGGGACTGTCCTATGCATTGCAGGATGGTTAGCATCATTCCTGGCACCTTCCCACTAGATGCTATTAACACCTTCCTAGTTGTGATAACAAAGAGTGTCCCCAGATATTGCTGAATTTACTCTGGAGGACAAAATCACTGTCTGAGACCTAATGTCCCAAACCCTAACCTTCGTCTAGGGCCAGGCTCTCAGTGCCAAAGCCAGGGCTTCTTAGAAGCTGCTTCTGCCTCCTCCTTTCCCACCCTGTCCCTTTTCCTGGTGCACAAAGCCTGCTTCCTGTTGCGTGGGTGTGGTGGTAGTGGTGGGGGAGGGAGGGATGGCGAAGGAAGGGAAAGGGAAAAATATAGGGAAGGAAGGAAAATCTGTGAATATCTCAGCCACGTAGAGATCCTATTTTGTCCCTAACTCTCCCTTTTCTACAGCTCTCCTGTGACTCCTTCCTCCTCCTCACCTCCACAGCCTATATTAATCACTATTTCACCACAGAAATATTTTTCGACTATCTTGATGCCCTTACATCTCTGCTACCCCTGTTCTAGCTCTTGTCTTCTTTTACCAGGATATTGCTATGGCTTTCTGTGTCCCCACTTGTCATCAAAGTAATCTTCCCAAGGCACAAGCCAAAGTACCCTTGACATACCCTAGCTGCTCCCTATTGTTTATAGGATCAGGTCTAAATGCTTTATTGTGCTTAATGAAGGCCTTCTGTGACAGGCCTTTGTTTGTTTTTGCTGCCTTATCCCTTCTGGTTTCACCCTTGGTGTTTTAGCTACACCAAACTGCTTGTAATTGCATTCCCCAACACACACACACACACACACACACACACACACACACACACACACACACACAC
>NW_017731488.1:2215738-2236653 GCF_001890085.2 Hipposideros armiger
ACCAAACTGCCTAGCCTCCTAGAAACTTAGGGTCTCATCTCATTCATTCTTAGCCCTGCTGCCCAAGGTCACTTTTGGCTACAGATGGCTGCCTCAGTTCTGTTCTTTACTTATTTCCCATTAAGTCTAAACCCTATTTGTTTCCAGTCCACTTCAGGGAGTGGGTCCCCCTGGCTGATTTCTTTTTACCCCTCCATGTGAGAGTAGAAGGTAAAGAGATTCTGCTATCACTATGCATTATGTTGTAGGTAGGTAGTGGAGAAAGCATCGAGTGCACAGTAAAGGTGGACTGGGCTTTTGAGTCTTTGCTCCACCACACTAGCCATGCAACCTTGGGCAGATTAGTTCATTTCCTTTCCAAGCCTCAGTTTCCTCATCTGTCAATTGGGGATTATAACACAATATTAACTGTCAGATTGCTGTGAGGATCAATAGAGAAAACCTATATCAATCTGTTAGCATAGAGCCTGGTACAGTTTACACACACACACACACAAACACACACACACACACACACACACACGGCAAGAGAGAGAGAGAAAGAGAGAGAGAGAGAGAAAGAGAGAGGACTGTTATTTGGGAAAATATTTTATGAAAGATTTACAACAGGTATTAACAGTAGGTGGGATTTTTTTCCTGTATATTTTCCTTCTGATCTTTCTATAATGAGCTTGAATTACTTTTTATAATAAAAACATGAATAAAGGCTATAGCCAACAGATTAAACTTTACAATGCTGATGTACAAATTCCCACCTTGCAGGGCTGGCTTGAGGACCCCACTGTCTGGCAGTACAGCAGGTGCTCAGTGAAGAGCAGCTGCTGTGGCAATTAGGAGTAGGCATTAGATCTGCATAGCAACAGTCAGGCAGCAGAAGTCCCAGTAGGCCTTGAGATAATTTCCCCATTTCATAGATCAGGAAACTGAGGCTCAAAGGGCCAGGCGGTGATAGGGCCCCTGCCTGCCATCTCCAGGATGGAGACGAGGGAATACGCACTGGAGATTGGGGGTGCCCTCTACTTTGCCATTTTCATCACCATCGGTGCTTTCATTGGCATCAACCTGTTGGTCATCGTGGTGACCACCAACCTGGAGCAAATGATGAAAGCAGAAGAGCAGGGGCAGCAGAATCAAATAAACTTCAGTGAGGTGAGTGAGATGGGGAGGGCAGAGGGAGAAGAGGGAGCATGTGTATGAATGCTGACCTGAGCGCACGTGTACATGTGTGTGCGCTTGCCACTCAAGAGCCTGGAGAAAGCCAAACCTGAGACCTGAAGGCAGCATCTCCCACCTTGAGTGCCAACTCAACCATTGGGGCTTCTGAGGGGTGTGGATAGCCTAGATGCCTTGTTTCTATGGCAACTCAAAACTAAGCAGCTGGGTGACCTTAGGGCATTTATTCAATCAATCTAAGCCTCAATTTCTTCTTCTGTAAAATGGGAATCATGATAGTACTTACCTCATAGGGCTATTATGAGAACTACATGGGTAAATGAACAGCATTTGACACATACTAAGAACTCACTAAATGTTAGCGACAGTATTATTCATTCAAGGGTAGAACTTCCAAAAGGTTGGGGAGGTGGAGGGTGGAGTACTTCCGAAAGCCAAGCGGGAAGGGGCTGGGGGAGGGGGGTGCCGGCTGAGCTCTCTGTCCCCTCTCCATGTCTCCTTCTCCAGACAGTCGAGGAGGAGTACAGAAACAACCAGCTGCCACTGGTGCACTGTATGGTGGCCCGTTTGGAGATGTCTGGCCTCCCCCAGGAACCACTTATGGGGGGTCCCCTGTCGAACCTCTCAGAAAACACATGCGACAACTTTTGCTTGGTGCTGGAGGCAATACAGGAGAACTTGAGGCAGTACAAAGAGATCCGAGATGAGCTCAACACGTAGGGCGGGTACTGGGGTACCCCTGAGTTCCGTGAGTTAGGGCTGAGCAGAGCCTCAGATTCTCCTGGCCTCACATCCTCACCATTTTATAATGTGAACCCTGAGGCCCAGAGAGATTAAGTGACTTGCCCAGGGTCCTCCCAACCTGTTGGTGGAGGAGCTGGCATCCAGACCTCCACGTTCCTCCCATCTCACTCGAGCACACAGCTCGGCTTGGGTCTCTATCAGAGTGAAGGCGGAGGACGAAGGGAGTGGACATCAGGGAAGAGGTGGGAGGGCTGGCCCCTTCCTCCCTGTCCAGAAACTCACTCGCTCCTCCGCCCCCAGGATAGTGGAGGAGGTACGCTCCATCCGCTTCAACCAGGAGCAGGAGGAGGAACTGATGCACAGACACTTGTCAATGAGCTTGTCAATGGAGAGCAGGTCCTCTATGGACATCCGTGAGGTGACTTGCCAGCAAGACTTGATCACTGCTCTTGTCAACAAGGAAAAGGTGCATATTCCCTCTCCTACCCAATCGGTGCTCACCCCGCCGCCCAGCCCTGTCCAGACCAGCCTCTGCCGCAGTAGTAAAGGTTTCTGCCCATTCCGAAATCTGGTCGATCCCCTAGGCTACCACGAACCCCATCGGTCACGCCAACCTGCCAATCGGGTTAGGTTCTACCTTTCTTTCTCTGAGATGCCCCGCCCCCTCCCATGGCCCCGCCCATTAAGCCACTTCTGATTCCAGTGCCCTCAAACCTACCCTTTCTTAGTGTGGCTTGAGCCAGCTCAGTTCCTATTAGTGGCAGATGCTTAGGCCCACTGATGGCAAAAGACCACCACCCAGGTCCTGTCGAGGGTGCATAAAATCAGCCTTCTCTTGAGGGAGGAAGCTTCTAGGGAGAAAAAGGCACATACCCACATTAGTTTCTGCTTCCCACAAATCTGACTGAGTTAGAATGGGAGGGTGAGGGGAGTGGGGAATGGGCCTTGTGGATGTCCACAGCCTAGGCTCCCAAGCTCAGAGAGGATACCAGGCAGGCTAGAGGTAGACATATGAGGGACTTCCCTGGGAGGCCTGAATGGGGCACTGTTGAGGCTGGAGGAGATAAGGGAGCATCTGCCATGTCAGGGTAGGAGGGTACTGACAATAAGACCTCTCGGTTTTGCAGGTTCAGGAATCTAACACAAATTTACTCCTTAACAAGCACAAGAGCAGCCACTGAGAGGGCAGGATGGGAGCCAAGGGGCCTGCACACACACACCCAGCCGCTGCATCTTCCTGCATCCCTAGCATGACTTGGCTCAGCCTGGCCTGAGCCCACCCTCTCCCCTACACCTGGGCAGATGCCTGGGGCTGTGGAGGTGGCAGCATCTCTAGGGCCTGTGCCTGCGAGCCCCAGGTCCAGAGGAGCCAGGGTGGAGAAGGATGCTGGATGAGAGTGGAAGCCCTACAGCAAGGAGAAGCACAGAAGGTGTTGCTGGCCAAGACAGCCAGGATTTGGGTTAAGGGGGGGCATGCCTCGCCCCCTGCTCTGGGCCAGAGCTAGACGGAGCCTAAGTGGGCCCAAGAACCAAGAGGAGAAAGGTGAGGCCAGTGGGGCCAGGTACCTGTATATTGATAATAAAGTTTTGTGTTGGGATCAGTGTGTCTGAGCGGTGGATATCCAACCCCTTGGGGCAGCCTTGTTCCAGGTCTGATGGGCAAGACAGACCTTGCTCCTCAAAAGCCTGTTTGTGTGATGGGAGAGTCACTAACTGCCCTCCAGAGTTTCCAGTCTAATGGGAGAGAGAATCTATATCCTGAACACTTCTGACTTAATGGTAGAGATATAATCTCTGCCCTTAGGGTCCTAAATCTTGCGAGTGAAAATCTGGTCCTCATCGTTGGGAGCCCCTGTCTGATGCAGGAGACAGCCGTACCCCCTGTCTCTGTCTGAAAGTGGAGGAGACTGGTCCTCATTTTGGGGAGCCCTATTCTGATGGGGTCACCATTGGCCAAGTCATGCAGGTACAGGAAGCTCCTTCCTGGGGCAATGGAGAATGACTGGGCCAAGTGTGGGTCCTGGCAGGCTTGCTGGAGGCGAGGAGCACTGAGCTCACTAGAAGACAGCAAGAATTTGTGGGTCAGGTTGATGAAGTCTGGTGGGGAACTTGCAACCTGTGAGGACCCTTTGGGACCTTCACATCAAACACCATTGATAGCCATAGCAGTTTCTGAACATAGGCAATGCCGAGAGTCTGAGAAAGCCGAGGCCATCATGGGGGATAGGAAGAGCTGCCTTGGGGGACAGGAGACCTGGATTCTTGTCCTTGGGGAAGTCACTGGGCCTCATTTTCCCCATCTATGCACTGGGAAGAGGATTACATTGATCTCCAGCTCAAAAACCAAATGACCAGTTCTCAGCCAGGAAGCTTGGAGACTGATGAGATCAGCCATGTCGCTGAGACTCAGGTTCCCTGGTGTTAAGTTGAGGGGAGGCTGGAAGGCCCAGAGTTCTTCCCAGATGCTCAGCAAAGACTGACAATTAGGGGTCCTGGGGATAGTCACCAATTGGAATGGGAATCTCCAGAGGCCCACTGATTGCAGCTGATGGGAAACTCCACCCTCCATCCCCCTCCCATCAGTATTGGTTCCAGCCCTGAGAAGACCCTGGGACCTGCCAAGAAGGAGTCTGGACAACTGGGGATAGGGTGGTGTACTCAGCAGGCAGGTGAGAGGTGGCACCAGTGCCAGCAGTGCCTCACTATCTCGGAGCCACTGTCGTTCTCCTGTCCAGGCCAGGACTGCTTCCCAGTGCCCTCCAGGACCATCAACCAGCAGAGCCATGGGTAGCCAGTGGCTTTTGCTGCTGCTGCTATTTATTGGGGATGGAGCCTTCAGTCTGCCTGGTGAGTATCCACATACACCCTTTCTATCTATCTTCTCTGGGGCTCTCACAGCCCTTCTTTTGGCTGGCCAGGGAGGGGAAGAAAGTGGTGGAAGATAATGTAGTGTCCCCAGGGAGATCCTATAATGTGAGCACAGCCATCCCCCCACCCCTAAATTGTCTGAAAGGCTTGGGGCACCAATGTGTTTGGAGGCAGGGACATGACAGGATGACCTCCAAGGGACTTTAGGCTTTGCTCATCCAACATCTTCCAGGAAGCTATCTTTGTCTGTCCTACTCCCTCCATTTGGCCTTTCATCTCAACTGTCTCCCCCTTTTTGTCTATCCTTCCCATCTGGGCCAGGCCAATAGCCTGGGGTTTCAGCGGCTCCCAGGCTGGCCTACAACTGAGAGCCTAAGGCCTTGGACCCCTACTGCCCTCCCCTGTCCTACTCCAGCAGACAACCTCGTTGAGCCTGAGGTCAGAGTGCAGCCCTGAGCTCCTAGGACAGTATGGGGGAAGATATTGGGAGGTGGCAGGAAATTGCATAGCTCATCACTCCTATGAGTCCATGACTTTTCCCAGAGACAGGAGTATCCTTGGCAAAGCACCCAGGAAGCAGATAGCAATTTTTGTAAGAGGAGCAGAGGGGATAATTATTACCAAGAACAGGTTCTACTTATTGAGTACCTACTATATGCTAAGCACTGTGCTAAGTACTTCATGTGCATTATTTCATTTAATCAGGAAAATGGGTATTATTACCATCCCATTTTTACAGTTGAGGAAACTGAGGCTCATAAACATGAAGTGATTTGTCCTCAATCGCAGAGCTGGGATTCTATCCCAGGTCTGACTTCAGAGCTCAGACCACACTCCATTGGTTCTCAAAGGAGCTGATATGAGCAGGAAACCTCAGTATCATAAAGATGTCAACCTTCACCAAATCTATAATTGTGGCACACTTCCAATCAAAATCCCAACAGGATTCTTTGTAGAACTGGATAAGCAGATTCTAATACGTATATGTAAAGAAGAACAAAAGACCAACGATAGCCAAGATAACTTTGAAGAGCAAAATGGGAGGTTCACTCTACCAGATACTGAGATTTACATTAAAGTAACGGTAAGATAATGTGGTGTTGGTGCAGTGATAGGTGAGTGAACCATTGGAATGAAAGAACAGGACATGGAAACTGGTCTGGATACATAATGAAGTAGCAAGGCAAATCAGCGGGGAAAGGATGGACTTTTCTATAGGGAAGCACATGGAAAAAACATAAAATTAAATCCAGTGGAATCATCTCTCCCTGCAAATAAAAACTTGAGACTCCTGTAGCAAGACATCTGTTCATTTCAGCCTGGACTTTTATAGCAAACACACCCATTGGTCACTAGAGTTTAGAGGGCTCCTCCTATATTGAGCCCAGTCTCTCACTATGCTGACATGGACATAGAGGCACCGAGAGGGGTGGGATCTCCCCCAAGGTCACACAGCAGGTAAGTAATAGAGCCATGTCTAGAGCCTAGATCCCCCTACTCTTTCCATGCATCCTGGCCAATTCTCCTGCCCTATTGTGACCCCTTTGCTCTGCACAGAACTAGAAGAAACTGGGGTGTGGAAGGAGCAGGTGCCAGACAGGGGTGGGGGCAGGGTTGGGGACAAGGGTCAGTGCCTCCTCAAACTAGGTTGTGGGAAGGATGAGTCTGTTACCTGGGCTGGGTCACCTCCAGCTTTCTGAATTAGTCCTTTGACAACTGCCAAGGATGCAATGACAGGGCATCAGGTGATGGACCTGTTTCTGCCCATTGCCCAGGGGAAAGAGGGAGGTTTCCAAGGGATCCAGCTTAGCACATCTGATCTGAGCCTTTCTCTCTAGAGATAGTGTCTGGCTCAGCGATGAGAATGAAGCTATGTTTTTGTGAGACAGTGTGGAGTATTAGGGGAGACACTGGGTTCTGGGGTCTGAGGGACCTGGTTTCAAATGCAATGCCACCACTTCCTGGCTGTGTGATCTTGCATAGGTGTCTTTACCTGTCTGAGCCTCAGTTTCTTCATCTGATAAATATTGTAGAAACAATAGTCCTTACCTCAGATTGGTTGTGAGGATTCAGTGAGCCAATGCTTGTGCATTAGAGCAGCACCTTACTCAGGCAAGGTAAAGATTGAATGATGTCAAAACTATCCTTGACTGCTACTGCACTAAACAAAGCTGTTGGCTTGCAATCAGGGGTCACATTGTACCAAAAAAAATTTATATCTTTAAATATTAGAGTCATGTTCAATGCAATAGGAAACTCAAATAAAAAAGGCATCAAGAAATCAAAGACCAAATTAGATAACAGATTTCCGTCTTTTGCTGATTCTGCCTCTAGAATAGTCATTGAGCAGAAGGGGACATAGTTGTCTGCACTAGTTAAATCTGAGCTCCGTGGAATGCATCAGCTGAGATCTATTAGCACAGAGCTGACACATAAATGAACGAATGTGAGCCAGTCGTGCACTGGTAGTTGTTGTTAATATTATTTTCATTGAATATTCAAGTGAGAACATCTGAGAAGAACTCTGGATTGGTGGAGGGAACAGGTGTGTTGGTTTCTTTTTGTTTGTTTGTTTTTACAGGCATTATTACAACCTGGGGGTTTGAGTCAGGTACAACAGCCTCCATGCCTAAGAGAACAATAGTCTATTCAGATACAACCTCAGCTCTATCCAACAATGGGAGAGACAGTGTCCCTGCAGTTCCACTTAACACCTCGCCAACAACCAGGAGGCAAGCAATGGCTGAGTCCCAGAACCATACAACACCAGATACATCTCCAACTTCACCACCAGCCAACAGCTCGGCTGGGTCCACTAAGCAGACAACCCCAACACATGGCACTCAGGAGGAGAGATTACATACAACTATCACCACAACCTCCAAGGGCACAACACTGTCAAATTCCATGATTTTTCCATTGAAGGACCAGGGAGGGACAGCTGGAAGCACAGCCTCATCCAGCATGGTCACTTCAGCTGAGACCCCAAAACAGAGTCAGAGAGATACAACTGCAGCCCCATTAGCATCAAGCTCTATAGTCAATGGATTGGAAACATCGGTGTCCACTAACTCTCAGAAGTCAGCCACCATGACAGCTCCACCAGCATTAAATATACCACACAATGATGTCACATCATCAGGGTCCATGACAACCACTATCCCTGAGAAGTCAGCTACAACAATAGCCCCAACAACATTGAGCAAAATCACTGATGTGAAAGGATCTCTGCCCATGACAACCAGTGCAGTTATCCACACCACTTCACTACCCCTGAGCACCCTAGAGACAACTGTTCTCAGAACAGCCATGTCTGGGACTCAGGAACGGGAAACTACAGCTGCACCCCAACCCTAGAAACAGCCCATACAATGAACATGCTGTCTGAAACACATCACAGCATCACCACACAGACACCTTCCCATGCAGTGGAATTAGCCCCCAGTGCTGGCACTGCAATAGCCCCGTCACCTGAGACAACAACTGCTCATTCAGCAGCCCTTATCCCCAGCTCCTCAGGGACAACAAAATCTGCTGCTGTGACTGGGGCCAGTCAAATTTCCCCTAAACGCACCCAGAGCAGTAATCCTTCAGCAGCAGCCTGCGCATCTGACGAGTACCCAGGCAGCCAGGGAGTCTGTATGTACAATCTATGCCCATTCAGGTAAGTCTGAAGAACTCATGTCAGTACAGCAAAGAAGAGGTGGGGACCAGAGTGGACATCATAACTCTGTGAAGGTGAGGGTGTCCAACAGACATGGGAGGACCCGTGAGGTATGGTAAAACATTGGCATCTAAAGAGTCCATCTGGGTAGAGGTGATTTCTAGTGAGAGGCCAGGTAGCCGGGTATATGAATGCTTAGTAAGTTCGGGCTGTTATAACAAAATGTTATACACTGGTTGGCTTATAAACAACAGAAATTTATTTCTCACAGTTCTGGAGGCTGGAAGTCCAAGATCAGGGCACCAGCAGATTAGGTGTCTGGTGAGAGCCTACTTCCTGGTTCATAAACAGCTGTCTTCTCTCTGTGTCCTCACATGGTAGAGGAGGCAAGGGAACTCCCTTTTATAAGGGCACTAATCCCATTCATGAGGGCTCCACCCTCATGACCTAATCACCTCCTAAAGGCCCCACCTCCAATTAGGTGTTAGGATTTAACATATGGATTTCGGAGGGACACAAACATTCAGTCTATAGCAGAGGCAGAATGGACAATTTGTGAACCCCCAACCCCCAGGACTTTCCTGAGGGAAGGAGCTAACGATCTACCAAAAACAGAGGCTGTAGCCCCAGCAAAAGCTTGGAGGACTAAGCCAGGAAACTGAGGCAAAAATCTTGTTTTTGAGCCAAGACCAGTGTGGCAGATACTATAGAAAGGCTGAATTCACAGGGCCTCCCCTAGGCAATGCAACTAATTCCCAGGCCCATCCTCTGGCAGGATGGAAGCTGGGTCCTGGGAACCAAAAAATGATGATGTCCCCCAAACATGTGTCCTCCACAGCTGAAATAATTCTAACCGCAAAACATTTAAATTGAACACAATTCCGATTTTCCTAAAATGACTACTCTGCTTTCCTACATATCAAATTCCTTCAAAAAATGTTTCTTTGGCATTCCTGCTCTGGTCTATTGGATAATCCAGTGTTGGGTTGAAGCTTCTGTTACCTTCGAAACTAGGCAGTGCTTAACTTACGGGCCAGTATTTTCCAAAATGTATTTTGTGGGACGCAGTGCTATGGGATTTCAATAGACATTACACTAACAAAAAGGGTTCTATTGTTAAATATATTGGGGAAATACTGGATTAACACAAAATCATTTCTTGATTACAGGACTCGTCAGAGCCTTTAATATTTAACATTCCATAGTCCACTGTGACTCTCTCTTTTTTTTTTTAATTTTTATTGGGGAATTGGGGGAGGGGAACAGCGTTGGGGAATTGGGGAAGGGGACAGACAAGTTGCTGTCCTTTTGTTCTTTGGTCTAGTTGTGGAGAATATCGCTTCACTGGCCCATGTTGGTATTACCATTGCGCTCTTCCCGGCTGAGGCAGTTGCTCACCAGCCATTGGATGGCCGCTCACAGCGGCTCGTGGCAGCTCACACTGGCTGCCAGCCACTCACATAGCTCACGGCAGCCCACTGCAGCAGGGGCTGCAGCCTACGCCATCGCCGATGACTCACGGCAGCCCAGCTTCAGGTGGAGCTCCTGTTCACCATCTTAGCTGTAGAGGGTGCAGCGTCACTGGCCCTCATGTGGGATCCGAACCAGGGCCCTGCTGCTCAGAGCTGGCATCCCAAGCCAACTCAACCAACGCGCCACTCAGCTGGCCCCACTGTGACTCTCTTAAACGTCAGATTTTTAAGGTATATTATAGCATGCATTTTCCAAGAGTGTCTGTCCCCAGAATCCTCATGCTGAGGAACAGTTACGCAACACCTGTTGCTGAGGAGGGCAATTCAGATGAGAGCTGAGCAGGGTTGGGCAGGTACAAGTGACCAGGACAACGTCCAACCCAGGGGGCATTTAGTCAAACTCTGAGTAGATGCTGGCTCATTAGAGGGTTGTCTCATGTCAACAAAGAACCTTGGTGAGACCAGGGTTATGTGCCCACTTGTGTAATGCTACATGCATCCCTCCACAGAAAATACATAATATTTTATTGTGTTTTCATGCATTGAGAATGAGACAGCTATTTTTTTTTAAAGATTTTTATTGGGGAATTGGGGGATGGGAACAGCACTGGGGAATTGGGGGAAGAGGAACAGACAAATTGCTGTCCTTTTGTTCTTCAGTCTAGTTGTGGAGGACATTGCTTCACTGGCCCAAGTTGGCACCATCATTGGGCTCTTCCCAGGCTAGGCAGATCTGTCACAGGCTTCTGGACGGCCACTCACAGCAGCTGCTGGCCACTCACGCTGGCTGCATGGCAACCCACTGCAGCAGGGGCTGCAGCCTACGCCGTCGCGGGCGACTCCAGGTTGAGCTGTTGTTCAGCATCTTAGCTGTAGAGGGCAGTGTCACTGGCCCTCATATGTGGGATCTGAACCTGGGTCCTCTGCCGTCCCAAGCCAGCTCTTAACCAACGCGCCACTCCACCGCCGAGACAGCTATTTTAAGGTTAATTTTTTCCCCTTGTGAGTAAGAACATGGACTCTGCAAGACTAGAATTATGCCTCTGGGCTTGAATTATGCCTCATTTTCTTCTGGGGATAATAAGAGCACATTTACTTCCTAGCGTTAGTGCTGGAGCATTAGCCCTTGTTAATGTTATTATTGGGTTGTTGGAAAAATCATGACGTATGTTTTCTGTTTTTCATTGCAAAAATGCGTCATGACTTTTCCGAAAACCCAATATTTGGCACTCCATATCACAATGTACTATTGATTGCAACAGCAGGAATGTATGTGACTGGCTTAAACTCTGCCCCCACCCCACCCCCACCAACACACACTGGTACAAAACACCTGCTCTTAAATTGCAGCCCCTCCCTCTGACCAAACACACCTGCCAAGATAGAAACACTGAGCTTTTTTAAAAAGGCAAGGAAAAAATATCTTTACATTCAAAGTGATAAAAGAAGCCCAGAAATGTCTTACAGTAGTATTTCCATTATTTTTAAGCAGTTCATCCCAAATTCAATAGAAACGGTGAAAGGAACAGGCACAGAGACAAGGGGAGGGTTAAGTTTTAACTTCTCAGGCAGCACCCAAAAAGCACTGGTGTTTGACATCTATCAGGACACCTTGTGGTGCCTGTGGCAGAAAACCAACTCTAATTGGCTTGAGCAAAATAAATACCAGGGATGCCAAAAAAATGTATACAATGACTTGTATTCATCTTTTGTTATCGGTATATACTGAGTATTACAATTTTAATGCAGTCTTTTCCTTTCTTAAAATGTGTATACATTTTTTGGCACGCTCTGTATGTTTTAAAAATTGGAAAATATGAAACTAAATAAAACAAATTTTGTTGGCTTGTGAAACTAAAAAGTCCAGAAGAGGACTTGAAGATTCTGACCCCTCTGCCTTGTGGCTTCAAAGGAGCTCCCTCTCCCCTCCCTCAGCTCTGTTTCTTCAGTTTAGGCCCCTCAAAATCCCCCCCAAGGTCCAGGCTACCCGTTGGAATTGAGAGGAAAATCAAAGAACAAAGCAAATTAATATCTCCAAAAATAATCTTGCCAGACATGTAACAGAAACCAACTGGGCTGGCTAAGGGAAAACAGGCAAGTTTATTATAAGGGTGTGTGATGGAGGCCAAGGCTCCAGTCCAGTTCTCCAAGGACTAGGACTTGGAACTGTGACAGTAGCAGGAACCAGGGAGTCGCCTTTCTCTCTTCTCAGTCTTGCTTCTCCCGTTTGGCACTTGCACCTTCTTTGTTCCTCTCTCTACACAGTGGCTTTTCCTGTCTCTCGGCCAACATAGCAGAAAATGGCTTTCTCACAACTCTCAAGCTTTTATATCACCTCCTTTTAGGCAGTTCCTGAGAAAGAGATTGTGAGTGGATCAGCTAAGGCCAGGGAGCTTATGCAATCATGGCAGAGGGGTCTCACCTCCTGTGAGGGAGAGTCTTTGTTTAAGGGAGTCATTGTGGGTTGGGCTGATACCCCCACAGTGTCTTCTCCACCCAGATTAAAACTAGTGCCCTTCCCATGGCATCATCCCAGAAGCTTCAAGAGGCCCTTGCCCTGGATCTTGTCCTTCAGAACTGTCCAGGGTGTTAGTGGTCCTGCACTGCAAGATGCAGAAAATTGAGGTGGTTCTGAGCAGCTGCTTCCTGAAGACTCACCACTGGATCCTGAGGAAAGGCACCTTCTCAGGGTGCTCCACAGTGTCAGCGAGAGAGAGGAGGGTCGCCATGTTGGTTTTCAGGATGGAGAAGGACGGTGACTTGTGGACTCCGCTTCTCTGTAAACAAGCTGGGAGGGGCTGCCTGATAGGAAGGGGAGGTATGTGTATGTCATAGAGAGGGCCTGGGAAAAGAGTGATTGGGCACCAGCCATGACTATTTCCATCTGGCTGAGGAATAATTCTCCAGAATGGAGTCAAGTCTTGGTCATCAGACCAGTCTTTTGGGGGTGGGGATGACCATTCCCCCATCAGATTGGGAATGCCCTTATAGATGGTGCCATTTTGATGGAGAGGGGTATTGGTTTCCAAACTTGTTGGCTACTGAACCCTTTAAAATAACAATAATCACAACCAATATTTATTAATGTCGTACCATGTACCATGTACTGTGGGTCAAAATCTTTTTTTATATGCATTATCTCATTAAATCTTCACAATAATTTTGTGAAGTTCTCGTTTTACAGATAAGCAATCTAAGCCTCAGAGAAGTTGAGGGATGTTCCCAGCTATCACAGCTAGTATAGCACAGTTTTAATCTGGGTGGAGAAGACACTGTGGGGAGGGCTCGGTTGACCCATAACACTAGTACATAAAAACTGGGAGAAAGTAAGTACTGGGTGAATGTTTGTTGAATGAAGTGTTATTATTGTTATTCCCATTTTGCAGGTGAGTAAATTAAGGCACAGGGAAATTCAGGCCTGTCCAAGATTACAGACAATAAATGACTCATGCCTTTTATTCTTTCCTCAAACAATTATTGAAGGCCTACAATGATAAAAGTAAAAAACAAAAACAAAAGTGACATTCAGAATGCTATACACTATGCTATACATTTGACATGCATTACATTTAATAGCTAATAATAGGTAATACTGACATAGCATTTACTCCATGCAAGTTGTTGTGGGCCAACCGAGGAGCTCCCCCCCTCCCAATGAAAACTTTTAAGTTTTCTTTCCTATAGAAATCTTAAGTCTCCTCCCTAGTTTCTTAGTTCCTTAGCTCCTGGCTTTGATTACTCTTCTAATCAGTTTCTAAATCCTAGGACTAAAGATTGCTCCTAGCCTGAATCCTAGAATTCTCCTATCCGCCTGCTCTTGATTGTTTTGTAAATCAGTTTCTTAATCCTAAACAATAGATTGTTCATAAAAATGTCCTATCCTTGCTTCAGATAACTACTTAAAAACCTGTGACTTCCCAATATCTCCCAAGCCAACCCAAAGATTAAATAAGTTTTAACATTTCCCTGCCATTAAGCCTAAGGATTCTTTCCAAACCCATTCTGGGCCCAGACAATTGACACCACCTGAGTGACCCATTGCACCTGAATGGCCACAGGCTTCATAAGAGCTGATTTATTAATTAAAATCTATTTTTTCCTCATTCAGGGGCCTTGGGGATACAGATGATACCCCAACAAGATTGCCAGTCACAACCAAAGAAGCCAACACTGTCTTCCAGGTGGATCTCGAGACCCATTCCTCTCATCTGAGATCAGATAGGGTGAGAGTTCCATGAATCCCCCAATAGGCAGGGACAGCTCTATGGCCCTGCCCAGCAGGAAGCAGATACAGAAGAAAAGACCTCCTGTCCCTCAACTTTCCATAGAGATTTTATGGGGATCACGTCTCTCAAGGGGAAAACAAGACAGGCAGTTAGAGGCAGGCATTGGATCTCTGGATTCCTACCCATCCCACAGAATGCACCGCCCAAAAAATCTCCCCTCTACTATGGCGTCTTGTCAATCACAGCTGTCAATCAGATGGTCCCACACCCAGAGGGGAACAGCCCATTCTAGAGAGAAAGGGATAAAAACTCCAAGTTCGGGCCAGTCATGTTCCCTTTCTTCCTCCCTTTTTGAGCCTTTTGAGCCTCGCCTTTGCGTGTGGCCCCTCCAAACTCTTTGAGATGTAATTTCTCTTCTAATAATGGGCCCTTGAGCCATCCCCTACTGCTCGGGCCCACTTCTATTTCTTTAAAGTGTACTATCTCTTCTAATAAACTGCTTTTTCACTACTTTGTTCCAGTGTCTCGTTCAATTCTTTGCTCGAAATGCCAAGGACCTGGAACCTCGTGCCGAGAAGGGCCCACTCTCCGACAACAAAGTCACTGTTCAAATCACTTCACATATATTAACTCATTTAAGCCTCACAACACACTGTATGAGATGGCTATATTTTTGTTCCCATTTTATAGATGGAGAAACTGAGGCTCAGTTCACACAATTGTGGCTGATCTTACTAAGTGTTGGGGACATAGAGAAAGAAAGGCTAAGTCCTTATCCTCAATAGCTCATGGTCTAGGGAAGGAGCTGGGTCTCCTGATTTCTACAATAGATTGTGTTTTATTAATATTAACAACTCTTCACAGAGCACAGTGAATCGTTCATTACCTCATTTATTCCTGAAAGCAACCCAATGTCATATTATTTCCCCCACTTTACAGAGGAGGGGATTAGAGAAGTTTCAGAGAATTAAATTTCCTTCTGCCCATGGACTCTACACCACAGGTCTATCCAAATAGTACCAGTTATAGTGAAGGGATTACATTTAGGTATTATCACCTCAAAAAAAGTCACTATAATAATATTGTGGACATTTCAGATCACTATTTCTGAGTTCCTTAGTTCAGAATTTTTGATGTCCGTCAAGAGTTTGCCACCAATCCCTACATTGCCAGCAGTAACTGAGGTTTCCTTTTTCAATTTGGAGCAGTTATTGCTATAAATGATCATTGATAAACTATGCTCTGTCAAGAAACAAACTTTATTGAAAGGAGGGAGCCTTAGGAAAAATAAGAGAGAAAAATAAAAGGTCATCTCATCATGAATTACTGCCACCACACCATCAAAATAATAATAGCAAGGACAAAGAAGGGAAGAAGGAGAAATAAAAAGAGGGAGAGAGAAGATGTTTTTTAAAAGGAAGAAAAAGAAAAGAAAGGGGCAAAAGTATTGTCTTCCTCCCAGAATTGATGTGAGGATGAAATGAAATAACGCATGTGAAGTTCCCAGCAAGCGACCCAGCATCTACAACCACACAGGACAAGAACAAAAGGAGAAATCAATGTTTGTCCATCCACACCACGGGCTCCTAACAGAGAGGCGCTGCCTCTCCCCACAGCTGTCCAGTCAGCAACCGGCTGCTCTGGAGTTTTCGGGCCAACGGGGCCTCTCTGGAGGTGACGCTGGCCTTCAACCTGTTCCGATTAATCAGCAACACGCTCTACCTGCACGGCCAGCCAAGTGACCCTGTGTGACAAGCGGGCAGGACGCCCGTGCCAGCCTGTGAGCAAGCAGCCCTGAGGTGTTCCTGGCTGTTGCTGCAGCCTCCTTGCCTCAGCTCCGGGGTGGCCAGCAGAGGAGTGGGGGAGCCGGACTCCTAGCTAGGCAGTTGTTCTGGGGACAGGACTAAGGAGGGATCTGGAGGACGGCAGTCAGGGAAACTGGCCTACCCTGCCAGGGGTGGGGCTGAGGGCTCGGCTTATGGAGGTGATTGACTTAAACGGCAATATTTTGGAGCCCAAAGTCTTGTGGATTGGTGAACTTGCATTGGCTATCTGGGGTCTCCAGCAAAGGCCCGCCCTGGTTGGGATGGGGAGGGACCTCGCTGCCCTTATGCTTGTGTCTCCCGCGGGTGCAGTCAGAAGAATCCTCCTGGGAAGAATGGATCCTGGGAGATCCCAGCTCGGGAAGGACCTGGAAAGCGGCGCTGGCTGGATGGTATTCGGGGCCATCCGAACAAACGGTAACTGGATCATCCCTGATGGGGGGGGGCACCCCTAACTCCTCTTCCTGAGTCTCCCACTGGCCTGCTCTGAGACCGTGACCCTTCACTGAATCCCCTACTTCTACCCCTTCTTCATGCCCTCTCACTCCTTCCTAAATCCAAGTCTCCTTCCCAAGCCCATATCCTCCTCGGCTCCCCCTCTGCCCCGAAGAGGTCCCCTTTCCTCACCCAGTCTCTTTTTCTTTTTTTAAAAGATTTTATTGGGGAATTGGGGGAGGGGAACAGTGTCGGGGAATTGGGGAAGAGGACCAGCCAAGTTGTTGTTCTTCAATCTTCATTGCGGAAGGCGCCAGTCGCCATCTGGCTTCCCGTGGGCAGCTCGTGGCCTCTAAGCTCAAGGTGCTGTGTTCAATTTTAGTTGCAGGTGGTTGTAGCCACCATCCCATACAGGAGTTGAACCAGCAGCCTTGTTGTTAAACGTGCATGCCCTATCCACTGAGCTATCCGGGCGGCAGCTCAGCTCAAGGTGCCAAGTTCAGTCTTAGTTGTGGGTGGGCGTAGCTCACCATGGAACAGGCAATCTTGTTAGGAGCACGTGCTCTCACCAGCTGAGCCATCCTGCCACCTGTTGGGCAGCTCAGCGACAGCTCAGCTCAGGTACAGGGTTACTGGCCCATGTGGGAATTGAACCGGCGGCCCTGTTGCTCAGAGCTCGTGCTCTTAAGCCAACTTTTAACCAACTGAGCCACTCGACCGGCCTACCTGGGCCTTTTCTGACTCATTAAACTAGTCTGAATTGTCTCTGCTTCTCTCCTCCCATTCTCACCTTTCCTGCCACACCAGATCACTCTCCTCCCAGTCTGTCTGTCCCGTGTCCAGCGTGCTTTTTGTAATTCCTCCTTGCTAGTCTGGAACAGTCGAGCTCATTTTTCTGTTCCACCAGTCCTCCCAAGCTCCCACCCTCAAGGGAAAGCCTATCTCCTTAGTAAGTCTGCAGATAGTTCATCATCACACCCCTCTGATTCCCAGCGTCAATAAGGGCCCAGCCCTTCTGCCCAGTCTTGATGAAATGATGGGAGCATGCTGGCCTTGTCCTGTCAGGATGTGTCATCATTGGGGGGTTGCTGGGGGCCTTTCGGCGGTGAGATGCCCAGGGAAAAGAAAGCATGCAGAGCCAACATGAGGAGGAACCAGCTAGCTAGCCTGCTAGCTTTATTCAGCAATAGCAACCATTATATAGAGGTTTTGGGGGAGGAGAGTACACGGAGTTGACATGCGCCCTCCCACGACTGTGAATCATGCTTATCTCAAGGGCTTATGTCCCTAAAGTCCGGCACCTACGCAGCAGGCTCCGGAGTCAAGGTTTGTTATATCTGAGGCCAGGGTCTGTGAGTCAGCAGCCCACTTGTGGGTCCGGACCTTGTCCGAGGTCAGGGTCTATATGTCAGCCTGCACACAACTGACTCAGACCAGGCCCTGTCAGGATGCCCCCTCAAGCTCAATCTTTCTTTCTGTGTTTCAGAGTCCAGTGCCTCCAGCAGCAGGAGTTGGGCAGCTTGGTACACAGGGATTGCTGTGATGAAGTTCTGATGAGGGTGCACAATGGGTTCTGGCATGCACTGGTCTTAGATCCTGTTTCTGTTCAGCTCTGTGACTTGGGAGAAGTCAGTTACCTTAGCAGTATGTGGCAGAGTTGTCATTGTGGGGTTGTTGGTAGTTATAGTGTCGAGGTAAGAACATCCAAACCAGTAGAGAATTTTTATGATTTTCTTTGAGCCAAAACTGATGACAGTTGCTGGGAAGCAAGATCTCAAATGCTTTGGAGAATTACATTTTTGCAGTTTCTTTTATGCATTTGAAATTAAGGAGGGAATTTAAGGAAGATTAAATGAAGGTGGGAGAAAGTAAAGCAGGGATTGCATTATGGGATAGTTAACAAGGTTATGTGCTCTTGAGAGTGGTTACCACCTATTTCAAAGGTGTGCTAACCTAGATGCATCAAAACAGGGCTTACTGAAGGCCAAGAGAAAGTTTTTACTAAAGAAGTTGTATGTCTGGGGCCTGACTACCCATCAGGACCTCACCAGTTAGGTATTTATGATCAGATCACCTGTGAGGTTACTTAGAACTCCCTTTACATCCACAATAATTTGAGTTTTATATCTCATCAGAACCTGAGACTATCCAGAAAAGTTTTAGAGTAGGAGTTTAAATTTCAAGATTATAGGGGCAGAGAGGTAACAAGTGAGGGGGGTTGAGTGGGGTTCACATTGAACTAGAGAGTGCATTTCATTTGTTTCTTTAAAAAAAAATAAATAATAATTTCTTTCTTTTTTGCAGGAGCCTGGATGGCTATCTTTCTTCTGATGGTGATAAGCTGGATGCTGGGATAAAATCCGCTAATACCTCCCCCAACTCTAGCCTTTGACCTCTAGTTTAGTTGCCTGAGGCAAGGGTAGGGTGAAGGAAGATTTAGAAAGGGGCAACTACTGAGTGGTAAGGAGTGTGGACTCTGAGCCTCATGCTGTGCTTCCTCATCCCAACTTCCCCCCACATCTTTGTCTGGAACTTTTCCAAGGCAGGATTGAGCTGCTCAATATTGTAGGGGCAGGGGGCAGAGGGTATGGCCAATAAATCGCATGGAATTCTCCTACTTTGTCTGACTCCTTTTCTGTGTAATCTGACCACAAAGCTTTAGCGTTTTACGAGGAATGGGGGTGAATGTATGAAAAATCACTTTATTCTCCATGGTTCTTAGTTCCCCCATATGTAAAATGAGTTTTACCAGATGATCTCTGCTTCAACACAGGGACTCTATGACTCTTGTTCCAAGGAGAGTTCCTGGGCCTTGGCCAGCTGGTCCTAAATCCCCTTTCTTCTGCAGAATGGGAAAGAGGTATTCAATTTCAGAATTAGGATTAAATGTATCCATATGATAGCCTGAGCATTAAGTATTTCTAACCTCATAAACTCCCCCTTTCTCGTAGAGGGTGGATATAGGCAGCAGTGTTCGTGCTATCATTTATTCATTCAAAAGCAGGATGGAATCTACCATGTACCAGTTCCTGTATTAGGCCCTGGTAATTCAACAGTACATAAGATGGTCTTTGACCTTCTACAGAGAGGACAGCTGAGTGCAGGAATAGGTGGTACGGACCAGGCTTGATTAGTTGGCAGATGTGACACTTTCAAAAAATCCCAAGAAGGCACTGTACCTCTTTTTGTTGTTTGTTTCGCTTTTGAAATACATTTTATTGATATCTGTGATCATTTTAGAAATTAATTTCTTGGTAAATAATGTTAGTACAAGTAACAAAATAAAAGTTAAATTTAACATTCTTTCATTTGCAAAAACTTCCCTGGTCATTTAATGCTTTAACAGCTCCTGAAAAAAATTAAGTCAAATGATCAATCCATATTATTTTTTCACATATATCAAAGTCATATTTATTAAATCAGTATAATTAATTACATTTCAATGGGAATTAATATTGACTTTTAGGTCTGGAGTAGACTTTAAATAGTCCTGTTGGTGAAGACATTAACTCTTTTTTTTCAAAGATATTATTGGGGAATCGGGGAAAGGGAACAGACAAGTTGCTGTCCTTTTGTTCTTCAGTCTAGTTGTGGAGGACGTGGCTTCACTGGCCCATGTTGGTATTATCATTGCGCTCTTCCCTGGTGAGGCAGTTGCTCGCTGGCCATTGGACGGTGGCTCAGGGCAGCTCACAGAAACTCACACCAGCTGCTGGCCAGCCCCACTGGGCAACTCACGACAGCCCAGCTCCAGGTGGAGCTGTTGTTCACCATCTTAGCTGTAGAGGGCGCAGCGTCACTGGCCCTCATATGTGGGATCCGAACCAGGACCCTGCTGCTCAGAGTTGGCGTCCCAAGCCAACTCTTAACCAACGCGCCACTCAGCCGGCCCAAGACATTAACTCTTGCCCTCATTTAAAATATATCTTGAAGGATAAGGGCAAAATATTATTGACTCTACCGTGCTTAAATATCTAAAAAAAAAAGTCAAATGAAACAAAAGTAAACAAGGGAGCTATCGAATTTAACTATACTTAGTTGACCATGTTAAAGAAGCCTCTGTGCTGTGTAACCGTAGAGGCTTATAAAATAAACCACCAGACAACAATCAATGCATGTGAAAGTGGTAGCTCTAATTATCTCATTATACCCAAGATGCAGTTATTTTCTCATTTTCTTTGATTAAATTGGGATGGGGTATATCTGGCCATCTCTAGTTCTTTTTTAGTCATATCAGGTGATAGTTCCATTGATATATTTTATTAAAATATGCAGCAAGTTTTTAAAAAATAATAAGGTAACTGAAGATTTAAGAATATCTTATACCTAAAAATTGATTGTGAATATTCTCTGAAATAAATACCCAAAGTCCTTGTTAAAATATAAGAAGTCATTCGCATTTTAAAATTGGTAGTATGGGGCTGGCCGAGTGGCGCGATGGTTAAGAACTCGCTTGGGATGCCAGAGGGCCCCGGTTCGGATCCCACATATGAGGGCCAGTGACACTGCC
>NW_017731488.1:2238023-2240195 GCF_001890085.2 Hipposideros armiger
AGAGCCAATCCTGTCCCTTACAACAATTTAAAAATTATTCGAGAGCCATAAAACAAATGAAATCACCATTATGTGAATAATATCCTTTAAAATTTTTATAAATGAAACTATGATAGTTTTATTTTTATTTTCAATTTTACTTCAGAGCCACATGTACTTCCCAAAGGGCCACATGTGGCTCGCCGGCCACAGTTTGCTGACCCTTGTTCTAGAGTTAATGAATTTCATCCCGTGATTATAGCTCTTTAATATGGTTCTTCAAAGTTACAAAAATCACAACTGTTTAATGCCTCTCCCACCAAAGTCAGGTTTCCAGACACCTGGAATTTCACTGTCCTTTGCCTGATGGCTTTATTCTTTCTTTTAAACAATTTCCAAGTATGATTTTTAAATATATGTTAATGCAAATGAACTTAGTTCCTTTTCCTGGGGGCTGAATTTGGATAGGAAGATGGCTCCTTCAACTTAAGTCCTGGTCACAGACTGAACCACTGACTCTAACATAGCCCAAGCCCTGACCGCAGCTTCAGACTTGAGCCCTAACCCTGACATCAAAGTGACACAGACCACACGCTAACTCCTGGCCATAGCCTGACCCACAGCATCAGGTGGGAGTACTGAAGGAGGCGGGGCAGGTAGAGCGCGACTCCACAACGACTTGCCCTGGCCGCCAGCTTCTGGTTCTGCACATGCCCAGCAAGCTACTCCAGGCCTGGGTGAACTGGGCTCCGCCCATAGACCAGATCTAGCCGGGGGCAAACGAAAGGCTCCGAGGGGCGGCGGGGTCATGCGCAGAGAGATCCGTCCGCTTTCGGCGCCGAGGGCAGCGTGGAAGGGCGGGACACCGGCGCAGTCTGACTCCTGATTGGTCGCAGACGGGCAGAAAGGGGCGGGGCAGGAGCAGCGCGCGACCTGGCGGGTGTGTAACGGCCGTTAGGCGAGCTGAGGGACCGAGTCTCCGCCTGCGGCCGACGTGGTAGCCGCAGTAGGTGGCCTTGAGTGAGGTATTTCGCCGTCCGCTTTCAGGCCCAGGTAAGTCCTCCACCCCTCGGTACCCCAGTCGGACTGACAGACCCTGCCCAATCTTGGGGAGCCCTGTAGGAGCCTCAGACAAACACGACCTACCTCGGTGAGGGACCGCGGGAGAGCGAAAGCGCATGCGCAGAGCAACTAAACGCCCCCCCCCACCCCGGGTCTCATTGCGTGGGCTTCCTAAAATAATAACCACACCCACCCCCTCGTAGCTCAGTCGAGTCCCCGCGCTTATCGCCTTGTTTTCACCTCTGTCGTCATTCACTCCACGGCAGTTGTACCTAAGGACAGGCCCTATGCCAGTCGCCAGGGGGACGACGGGAAGCCCCGTCCTTGCCCTCATGGAGCGCACCTTCCCGGGAGAAAGTGGACGTTAAGCGGCTGATGACTCTGTTAGCACTCAATAGTGTAGGGTGGAGAAGTATGAAGAGCACAGAACTAAAGGCTCTGATGTAGTCTTGAGAGGGCAGGGAGCTCTCCCTGAGGAAGTGAAGTTTGAACTGAGATTTGAAGGGTGCATAGAGAATTAAGATTGGGCGACCGAGAGAGCATTTGTGAAGGCCCTGGGCTAGAGTTCCGAGTCAGGGCGATTTTGCTCCCTGTGGGGTACGTGACACTGTCTGGAGACTTTTGATGATCACAGCTCGGGGATTGCTCCTGGCATTTAGTGGGTAGAAGGAAGTCCAGGATGCTGCTCAACATCCTAAGGTGTATAGGACAGCCCCACAACAAAGACGACTCCTTCCTAAGTCAGTAGTACTGAGATTGAGGAACCCTGCTCTGAACAAGGAGGAGCTGGTGCTTTGGACGGACTGAAAGTTTGGTGTGTTGAAGCTTATTTGTTCAGTGGAGGGTATTCATCATTTCATTACCATAAACGGGAAGAAGGATCAGAGCCCTGTTTGTCTTTTACACCAGTGTCTTTCCACCACATGGCACAAAGCCAGGCATATAGTAGGCACTCAGTAAATTTTGGCTGATGCATTGAATACTGTGTGCTAGGTAGGGGAGGAGTGGTGATACAAGGATGAAGAAGATAACCGTGCCTCGTTACTTGCCCCTAGGCCTTGCATGTTTTATAATGGTCTGGTGGTGGTGTATGTTTCAGGACTTGTTCTTTGTTTGTTTTAAGATTTTTTT
>NW_017731488.1:2240470-2360818 GCF_001890085.2 Hipposideros armiger
CGCCCAGCATCCCAGCTGTGGAAGGCAGCGTCACCGGCCCTCACATGCAGGATCCGAACCGGGGCCCTCTGGCGTCCCAAGCCAGCCCTTAACCATCGCGCCACTCGGCCGGCCCAGGACTTGTTCTTTGTAAAGGCAGCTTCTTGGCAATGATTTGGCTTCTCTTTCTTTCCTTTTTTTATTTTAAGTTTAGAAATATGGACCACTTCATGAATTTGCATGTCATCCTTGCGCAGGGGCCATGCTAATCTCTGTATCGTTCCAATTTTAGTATATGTGCTGCTTAAGCGAGCACTGGCTTCTCTTTCTTTAGACCTGATTTAATGAATGATTAAGGCCATGAAAATAGTGTGATGGTGTGAGATTCTTAATGTGGCTATATCAGCTGCCTGTATCCCTTCAAATCCTCTGTGGTTCTCTCAACAGCTGCCAAGTGTGACGTTCCACACTAAGATTATAATTCTTCAAGGGGAGAAATACAACAGTCAAAATTTAATTCTTGGTTAGCAATTTGGGAAATAGAGCCTGGGTGGTGACCAACGGCAAAGTAAAGAAATTATATGAACTACCTCTGCTCCTAACTGCTCTGAGGCTTGCAGATCTGGCTGTGTTTGAGGCAAAGAAACTTGTGGTGCCTTACTAACATTCATTATTTCTCTTTGTCACATACAAAGAATGCTGATTAGACTCCTATAGCATTAGAGCACAGTCCTGGCTTTGAAGCATCTTCCTTGACATATGACCTTCACCTTTCTAAACCTTTATTTTCTCACCCAGAAAATGAGGATAATGTAACTACCTCATAGATTTGATGTGAGCATTAAACATAAGACATGATACCTACAGAGTATTTAGCACAGTGCTTGATGGGTAGTAAGTACTGAATACATGTTAAATTTGTATAATGAATGAATATTTCTGTAGTTTAAGGACTTAGAAGAGAAGCCAACAATGTTGGGTGCTTTTTTTCTGTCTGCCTCCATTCACTCCTACTTTACTTGATTGTGTAATTGGTTATTGTGTTGCTTTTCATACCTTCATTTCTCTTTTAGCTCAGGAAATCTCTTATTTCCTTCAAATGATCCTAAAAATTTCCACCAGTATCTTATCTATTTCTGAACTTAGTAGGAAAAAGTCAAGAATTATTTGTTCTGTACTGTTTTACTCTTTATGGGAGTTCTTAATTGAGATACAGTTCACATATCATAAAATTCAATTTTACATGTGTACAGTTCAGTGGTTTTAGTAAACTCACAAGGTTGTACAGTCATTACCACTATCTAATCTCAGAATATTGTAATCACCCTGGAAAGAAACCATATCCATTAGCAGTCACTCTCCATCCCCTCACTACCCTTCTGTTAGTCCCTGGCAACCAGTAATCTACTGTCTCTGTGGATTTGCTGGTTCTGGACATTTCATATGAATGGAATCATACAATATGTGGCCTGTTGTTTGGCTTCTTTCATTTAGTGTAATGTTTTCAGTGTTCATCCATGTTGTAGCATGTATCAGTACTTCATTTCTTTTTTTTAAAAATATTTTATTGGGTAATTGGTGGAGGGGAACAGCGTTGGGGAATGGGGAAGGGGAACAGATAAGTGGCTGTCCTTTTGTTCTTCAGTCTAGTTGTGGAAGACGCTGCTTCACGGGCCCATGTTGGTATTGTGATCCTTGCTCTCTTCCCAGCTGAGGCAGATCGGTCGCTGGCCATTGGATGGGCAGCTCACGCCAGCTGCTGGCCACTCATGGCAGACCAGCTCCAGGTCAAGCTGCAGTCTTAGCTGTAGAGGGCACAGCATCACTGGCCCATGTGGGAACTGAACTGGCGGCCCTGCTCCTCAGATCTCGCGCTCCCAAGCCAACTCTTAACCAACTGAGCCACTGGACTGGCCCACTTCATTCCTTTTTATAGCCACATTTAATTACCCATTCATCAGTTGATGGACATTTGAGTTCTTTCTTTTTGGCTAGTATAAATAATGCTGCTATGAGTATACATATACAAGATTTGATGTGGACCTGTGTTTTTATTTCTCTTGAATATGTACCTAGGAGTGGAACTGCTGAATCATAGGGTAACTCTGTTTAATTGGGAGTTCTTTTGTCATCCTCTTTTCAATTTATCTGAATTTGGAAAGGTCTCAGAATCTAGTGGGCCTATCATTTTGTTCTGCTTTAAAGAAAGGGGTAAAGAAAAAGATTTCGATATTGACTATTTGATATTACTAGTAGGTAATCTAATCTTTTTGTGTCACCATTAACACACTGAATGATACTACCCATAAATTGAAGGTTTTATGACTGAAAAAAGCTTCTTTTACCAAGTATACAAAGGCCTAAGATTTCTGTTGTAAATGCAGTGAATTAGTGTGGGTTTGGGTTGTTATTACTAAGATAAAACTATAGAGGTCAGTAAAGTACATTAGAGGAATAGTACCATATAGCCTTTTTTTCCACTCCAAAGTTTGAATTTCACCTCTAAGAATTGTTCTGTTGGCAGAGTTTGACCCCAAACTCTTTGGGACTCTTATGAATTCAAAGTTTCTAAATTTATACTTTATCCTCCAGGGACCATACTGTGCCACTTTTATTGACATAAACTGCCAAGTGTAATAATAAAAACATTAATAAAGCACTTAATACGTGTCAGGCATTATTGTAACTTAATTCTAAATGAATTAACATGAATTACTTCCTGTCTTTACCTCATTTTTACATGAAGGAACTGAGGCACAGATATTAAGAAATTTGCTCAGGGTTATACAGCGAATAAGTTGCTAAGTCAAGCTTAACACCCAAGCTGTCTGATCAAGAGTCCATATTCTGATCCACTTCTCTGTACTGCTTCTCAAGTACTCTGCAAATATAAGATATTATTATTTGCTGTTATTAGTTACAGTTAATTAAAGCTTTTGTTTACATAGTCATCAGACTTCTGCTGAATTCTCAGAACCTAACATTAGATTAAATATAAATGTTTTAAGGAGTGGGGAAATGGGAAGAAAACCTCGTGTTCCCTGTTTAGGATTGGGGTTCTGCTAATGACTGAGAATTCTGTGCATCTTTGTGCATCATATGACATAATATTACTGGAGGAATCGAAATTCATTTTATGTTAATCATAACTGAAGCTATGATAGTTAATTGTAGGTTTGATTATTTAGTTCTTTCTCCACCCAGCCCGTCCCATCCTGTCCCCATGGCTAAGAAGATCCATGGCAAAGTTTATTAATTAGAAGTAATATTATTATTATTATTTTTAATGATTTTATTGGGGAATTGGGGGAGGGAACAGTGTTGGGGAATCGGGGAAGGGAAACAGACAAGTTGCTGTACTTTTGTTCTTCAGTCTAGTTGTGGAGGACGTTGCTTCACTGGCCCATGTTTGTATTGTGATCATTGCGCTCTTCCTGGCTGATGCAGATCAGTCGCCGGCCATTGGACGGCCGCTCATGGTGGCTCAAGGTAGCTCACAATGGCTGCCGGCTGCTCACGGTAGTTCATGGCAGCCCGCTGCAGCCTATGTCATCACCAGCAACTCATAGCAGCCCAGCTCCAGGTTGAGCTGTTGTTCACCAACTTAGCTGTAGAGGGCGCAGCGTCACTGGCCCATGTGGGATCCAAACTGGAGGCCCTGCTGCTCAGAGCTCGCGCTCCCAAGCCAACTGTTAACCAGCGAGCCACTTGTGGGCCCAGAAGTAATGTTATTTTTATCTTTTCCAACAATTGGAGGGGTTCTGTGACCGTGTAGGATCAGTATTGGGAATCTCTGTTTGGTCTAGGTTTTTCTCTTTGCTTTAGGAAGAGAAGTAGGGTGGAGTATTGGGAATTGGTTTGCCTTAAAAAATATCCTTAGGGGTAAAACATGTGGAGGAATACTTGAATACTCTGTGGTTTTGACAGTTTCAGTTGAATGGGAATGAGTTACAGGGAACTGAAAGACAGTGGAGGGCCGGACGAGTGGCTCAGTTGGTTAAGAGTTGGCTTAAAAGTGTGAACTCTGAACAACATGGCCGCCGGTTTGATTCCCACATGGGCCAGTGATACTGCGCCTAAGTTGAGCTGTCGTTGAGCTGCCAACAGGTGACAGGATGGTTGAGCTGGTGTAACAACAAGATTGCTTGTTCGATGGTGGGCTATGCCCACCCGCAACTAAGACTGAACTCGGCACCTTGAGCTGAGCTGCCACTCAGATGGCTCAGTGGATAGAGCGTGCGCTCTTAACAACAAGGCTGCTGGTTCGATTCCCTCATGGAATGGTGGCTACGCTCATCTGCAACTAAGATTGAACAGAGCACCTTGAGCTTAGAGGCCACCAGCTGCCGATGGGAAGCTAGATGGCGACTGGCGCCCTCTGCAATGAAGATTGAAGAACAACAACTTGGCTGGTCCTCTTCCCCAATTCCCCAATTAAAAAAAGAAAAAAGACAGTGGAGAGATCTGACTGGTTATTCCTTCATTCTACAGTTGGCTGGAATAACTGTCGGCCATGCAGGAAAAATATCCAAGTGAGAGAATCTCTCATACCAGTTCTCCAGGTGAGTAGTCAAAGTTTTCTGGGTTAAAATCTGACCTTTGCTTCATTATTTCATAACAGAAATTTCCTTTAACGGACATACTGAGCAAACAAGCATTCACTGAAATGCTGGTATTAAAGGAACAAAAATAACATGGGGCTATATTGAATAGAAAAACAGGTCTCTCTGAGAGAACATCTATTTATTTCTGGTCCTACATGGCTTCCAACAAGATCATGTGATTGATTGAGAGGGGAGGACACATAAAGGATTGGAACAGAATGACTTTGGAAAATAGTCCTATTTGAAATCAGAAAAACACAGCATAAATTACTGTGTTCTGTGTTGTCTTTGTAGTCGTGTGGGTGGGTCAGTCATCTGCTAGCCCACAAAGATTGGAATTCTTCTTGAATGTCAACAGTCTCAGTTGTGTTGTCACTAGACTCAGGAATTCATCTTTGGAATGGATGGACAAGATTCTGAAAGCTCAGTAGGTTTATTAAGTATACATATATAGTAAACAAATATATACACACGATAGTCATATTAAATAGATATGGTATATTCACATAGGAAGTAGTATTATAAAAATAACTGAATTCTGTGGTATTTATGAAGAAAAGGATATATTTTATTCAACTAAGCATATATTTTATTTAACTTTAAAATCCCACAATGCCTTATAACAGACATTTGGCTGATATTTGTTATACTCTCCTAGACACACTGCCTTGAAAAACATTTGTTAAATCAATTTAAGATTCATACCGCAAATATTTATTGAACATCTTTTATGTGCCACGTACAGTCTTAGGGCTGAGTTGTACAATTTCTTATGACAATTATGTATACAATGCAAGTTTTTGGAATGTAGCAATTCCTAGCAATTCAACTGCTTTTCTGATGGCTTTGTCTTCAGTAGTCTCTCATTTGATTAATAATCGTTTAATATTTGATAAGGATGCTGCTGGGAGGACATGTGACATAAAAATATTTCCGCTTTCAAACTTGAATTTTGAAATAAGTATAAGCTTTTATAACTACAGCAAAACATACTTTTATTTTAGCAAATATCTCTTTAGAATTGATATATGGAGTGGGTGTATGGAAAAAGGGGTAGAGGTGAAGAATGGAATATCAGTAGTAATAACAGGGAGTGGTTTCCAGTAGGAGGCCAGGAACAGGGTAATAGAGGCCCTTAATCAATTTTCACTGTTTCAGAAGGTCTGGCAAATTGTTCACTGACCAGAGAGATAATACCAAATAGACTCACCAATAGGTCAAATTTCTTTGCTTCTGGCTAGAATTACACTAACTTAGTATAGTAACACTGGTTAATCTCATGCTGATCATAAGCTCTGGTTATTGGCTATGTCTTTTATTAAAGATTATTACAGATTACTGCATGTATATAGATTCTTTCAAATCAGGCAGTCCACTGTGACCGAGAGAATAAAAGGAGTCCTTGGGGAAAATTAGGTTTCCTTCAGTAGAAAGCAGAAATAAGGGTAGCAGAAAAGAAGCAAAAGTATTAATAGAAGGAGTTAGGTTAAAAAGATAGGAAAACACTAAATTTGGAAGATGAGAATAAGATGATTTGTGTTCAGATATCATTTGCTTCCCACTAGATGAAAACCATATTTTCTGATTTCAACACAAACTCTGATATTTTAAATGAATAAGTAGCTGCCATTACCTTTTTGTTTGTTTGTTTACATGGATCATCAGATACAATTTAGAAAAATTATAGTGTGTTTTTAGAAAAAAATTTGAATTTAAGTCTTTGCTAATATGTTAGTAAGTCAGGTATTTATTGAACACTTCCTACCTATCAGCCCTTAAACAGTAACATAACAAAGTCAAATAAATTTCATCAGTCTTATATCTTACCCACTGAGAAATTTTAGTGATTTTTTTTTTATTCGTTTGTTTGTTTTGCATTGCCCTCAAAAGCTCTTCAGGTTGACTTTCCCTTGATCTGGGTTCACCCTGCCCGTGAGGGTACCATGGTTCAGTTAAGCAGTGGTTTTCAACAGGGGACTGGACTGCCTTTACCCTAGGGAGCATTTGGAAATATACGGAGTATTTTCAGGTTCCAACAGTCATGATGGGATGGAGTGAGGGTTGCTATTGGCATTTAGCGAATGGGGACCAGGTGTGCAAAACCATCTTGCAATGTGTAGACTACACATGGAAGAATTGTCTTGCCCAAAATGCGAAAAACACCTGTTGAGAAACCTTGTAAGAGGAAAGAATGTGGGTATTGGAGTCAGAACAACTTGGGTTCAAATCTCAGCTTTATCCTCTGTAAAATAGGGGTGATGATACTTTTCAGTAAGTAGGTAGATGAAATCATGTTTGTAAAGTTCTGTGGCCTCTAGGTTTCAAAAAACGGTAGCTGCTATTAAATATTACTTTTTTCTGTCCCAGTTCTCCTGGATTCTTAGTAGGTCTTATTTCTGTCTTTGCACATTCTCACCTCTTATGCTGTTTCCATTTAAAATTAACAAACTCAGAGTTGCTGAAATAGGCATAGGAGAGAGTAAGGGTTGGGGTGCTGCTATTCCTTCATAGGTTTAAGTGATTTTGTAAAAAATTTGTGGGGTTACATCAGCTGGTTCACACTAAAGGTGGGAAATGTCGCTTGTTTCAGGTTCCAGTGTGATTCAGAAAGGTGGTTCCCTGGGGACTGAATGGCAGACGCCGGTTATCTCAGAAGCCTTTCGAAGCCGCTTCAGCCGCTGTTCAAGTGTAACTGACAGTGGGGACACAGCCATAGGCACATCGTGCTCAGACATTGCAGAGGGTAAGTTTGGATTAATGATTTGTTTGCCAGTATGTATTGTCATTTTCAGACTGTGTTCCATGTGTATTGTCATTTCCAGAATATTCTTAAGTCATTCCATTTGGGAAGGCACCTGCTTGGTTCTTACCCCATGCTTCTCACAGCTGGTCTCTTCCTCTCAGTTTCTACTGTTTGTCCTATCTCAAACAACTTTCTAATAGATTTCTTGGCCTCAAATCTTTCCCTCTACTGCCAGATTAATCTTTCTAAAAGTCTAATTTCATGGTTTCACTTTCCTGTAAATCCTTAATTGTTTCCATGATTTGGAGGATAAAATTTAGAGGCCTAAGTTCTTCTGTGATCTGCCCTGTCCCACCTATTCAAACGTATTTCTTACTGTCACTAAATCTCTTGTCTTACTATGTATGAAATTAGAGAACTTTTTGATTCTTGAGCTCTTTCCTTCTTTAATCTGGGCCTATTTGTGCTGTTCTCCTCTTGCCCCTCCCACCTAATTTTTCAGGATCTAGTGAAGTGTCTGATAAGACTTTTCCCATCCCTTCCACCATTATTGATCTTCCTCTTTACAATCTTATATCTTTATTGTTTCTGTCACTTGTTTTTGCACTTTAAGTAATAACTGCCTGGCAATACTTTACAAGAGTATTTTGTTTTTCTTTTTTTCTTTTTTCTTTTAAAGATTTTATTGGGGGAGGGGAACAGACAAGTTGCTGTTGTTTTGTTCTTCAGTCTAGTTGTGGAGGACGTCGCTTCACTGGCCCATGTTGGTATTATCATTGCGTTCTTCCCGGGTGAGGCAGATGAGTTGCCGGTCATTGGATGGCCGCTCACGTTGGCTCTTGGTAGCTCACGCCGGCTGCTGGCTGCTCACAGTACCTTACAGGAGCCCACTGCAGCTCCACTGCAGCCTACGCCGTCACCGGGGACTCATGGCAGCCCAGTTCCAGGTGGAGCTGTTGTTCATCATCTTAGCTGTAGAGGGTGCAGCGTCACTGGCCCTAATGTGGGATCCGAACTGGGGCCCTGCTGCTCAGAGTGGGCGTCCCAGGCCAATTCTTAACCAATGTGACACTCGGCTGGCCCGAGAGTATTTTGTTTTTCATTTAGTTGGTGAGTTCCTAGAGGGCAGAGGACTTAATGATGATAATGAATTACTATTTATTAAATACTTTATGATGGATACTGTACTAAATTTAAAAAATATTTTTTATTAATGCCTTTAAGAGAGCGCTATGAAATTTTGGTTTGTATTTTCCTATTTAGACTAGTGGTACCTCACTAGTCAAATTAGGCGTCATTGGATTTTAAACCCAAAGTATCCAGAAACCATACTTTTAACTCCTACCTAGATCGTTTTCACCCATACGAAAATGCAATGTAAAAATAAAATATATAAATAAAAAATTATGAGAGTCAAAGGAGGAAAAAAAAAAAAAAAGCCAACCACACTATCAGAACTTGAGCCCCCAAAGTTAAACTAAAAAGAAAAAAAAGCAACACTCCACACTAGAAAGAATTTATTTGCCTCATTAAAAAGATCTCAGGAGTGCATTTAACTATAAATTCAATCTTCTAATTCAAGGAGTTGCAATCAAAGTTCAAATAGAAACGGTTAATTGCTCTAGGTGTACATGTTTAAAACTCTTAAATTTACCGAGGGAACATATCGAAAAGCCAGATTTAAAGTGTTTTAAGGCATAAACTTTTTAATTAATGGGTCTATTATTCTGCCCCCAAAGCCAGTTCTGCACTACAGGATAGTTCACTCTACTCGGATCTGCAGTTAAAGCACAAAGTAAAATAGGTACAAACTAAATCCTGCATCACCTGAGAGAAGTGTTAAAATTTCTTAGGGTGGAAAAGTTGTCTGTCATCATCTTACACAATTTTGCTCCTTCAAGAGTAAAAAGCGAACTCAAAGACTTGGTGCCCCCTCCCCTCCCTGCCCCCTGCTTTAAAAATGTCCTAGTCCACCCCTCTCTCCATAATTCCTTCTTCCCTCAAGGAATATGTAAAACTAGCAGTGCCCCCAGCTCTGGAAAACAAAGGGGATTCCCAGCCATTTCCCTCGGCTGAGCATCACCAGCACTATAGGAAATATTTTATTATTTTCATTTTACAGATGAGAACACTGAATTTCAAAGTGATTAAATTAGTTGATTAAAGTCACAAAACTAGTCACTTTGGTATTTTATCAGATGTGACACCCACTAGATGGCTATAAACAAAAAGATAATAACAAGTGTTAGTGAGAACATAGAAAAATTGGGACCTTTATACATTGCTGGAGGGAATATAAAATGTTACAGCTGCTTTGGAAAGCAATTTGGCAGTTCCTCAAAGTTTGGGCTGGCCGAGTGGTGCTTTGGTTAAGAGTTGGCTTGGGACGCCCGCTCTGAGCAGCAGGGCCCCGGTTCAGATCCCACATTAGGGCCAGTGACGCTGTGCCCTCTACAGCTAAGATGGTGAACAACAGCTCCACCTGGAGCTGGGCTGCCATGAGTCGCTGGTGACAGCGTAGGCTGCAGTGGGGCTGGCTGGCAGCTGGCATGCGCTTTCATGAGCTGCCGTGAGCGGCTGTCCAATGGCCGGCAAGTGACTGCCTCACCCGGGAAGAGCACAATGATAATACCAACACGGGCCAGTGAAGCGATGTCTTCCACAACTAGACTGAAGAACAAAAGGACAGCAACTTGTCTGTTCCCCTTCCCCGATTCCCCAACGCTGTTCCCATCCCCAAATTCCCCAGTAAAATCTTAAAAAAACAACAACAAAGGTTAATCATGGAGTTACCTTGTGACTCAACAATTCTACTGCTAGGTTTTTACCCAAGAGAAAGGAAAACATACATCCACACAAAAACTTGTACATGAATGTTCATTGCAGCATTTTTATAGTAGCCAAAAAATGGAAACAACCTAGATGTCTATTAACTGACAAGTGGATGAATAAAATGTAGTATATCCATACAATAAAATACTATTCAGCAATAAAAGTAAATGAAATATTGATGCATACTACAAAATGGATGAACTTTGAAAACATTTATGCTTAGTAAAAAAAGCCAAACACAAAAGACCACATATTGTATAATTCCATTTATATGAAATGTCCAGAATAGGCCAATCTATATAGAGACAGAAAGTAGATTAGTGGTTGCTTAAAGGGAAATAAAGTGTGACTGCTAAACGGTAAGAGATTTCTTTTGGGAGTGATGAAAATGTTCTAAAATTGATTGTAGTGATGACACAACTCTCGACTATGTACTAAAAACCATTGAATTGTACATGACAGATGGGTGAATTGTATAGTATGTGAATTATATTTCAGTAAAGCCCTTTATTTTAAAAAAGAATAGAAATGTTTGGATAAAATAAAAAAGGAATGAAAACGGAAAAAAACAACCAAAAAAACCACATTTGTTAGTACTGACTCCTAGACACCTGGCATTTCATTTTAATTGTTTGATAGCTGTGTTTATATGGGCACAGTGCTCAGTACATATGAGTAGAGTTGAATCATAGATTTTTAGGTAGACAGGACTTTAAAAGTCACTCCAGTTCCTTTTTGTTTGAATAACAAAAATTCCCCAATGGGTTAAGTAATTAACTTGCCTAATGTCACACAACTAGTTATCAGATTTGGGTCTCTCAACTGTAGTATTCTTTCCATCACTTGTATAATCAAATGTTACTGTATTTTAGCTATGTCTTGTTAAAGTTTTGTCTACATGTGCAGTCATGGGTCCTTTTTCATTTTGACTATATAATAGGTTTTTAAAAATCAACCAATGGTCTAGATTTTCCCCCCAATTGAATTGACTAACTGTATTTAATTCAGTCAGATTGCTAACGTAGATTGTATGTGTAACTGTGTGCTTTTTATTCCTTTGGGAAACTTGATATATATTTTTTGTAGTGCACTCTTTTTAAATTTTAGTAGCCTTGATATAGTGGCCAAAGCCATTGGTCTAGAAAATTTTTTTTAAAGGATCCAAGATGTCTTTTTTGCCATGTTTATCATATACCATGGTCTGTACCTTGACCTTCGTTCTTGCTTCTTTTGTTCATGAATCTATCTAGCTTAATTTATTTGAAGCCCAGTTGACAAGAACTCTTATGACTGGTATAAAATATAGTTCATTGTTGCATCTGTAAATTGAACAGGCATGCTTTTAATTCCACACTCCAGTAAGGTATTTTACCTTGAAGATTCTCAAGGGACAGGGTAGACGTGGATACTGGAGAGCTCAGAAGGCTTTCAGCTCTTTGCTAAAGACTGAAATAGTTACTGATTTAGTTCAGACTACCATACTTCATAAACCAGTAAGAGATATAGACAAAGTGATCAAGATTTAGCAATAGCTAAATCTACCCTTTACCAAGAAGGGAAGGTTGCTAAAAATAATCAGTTGTGGGGTTTTTTGTTTTTGTTTTTGTTTTTTGAAGGTGGGTGAGGAGAGAAGATGTATAGGAGAGAAGAGATTTAGAGGAGAAATCAGACAATTAAGTTGGTGAGCTCATCCTATGATAGAAAAAGTGCTGCATACCTCATTGCTGAATTTCACGATGGTCGCCTTTGAAGTACTCCCCTTGGGAAGCTATGCTCCAATGCCAGCGCCTAGTCCATCCTTCAAAGCAATTTTGGAACTCTTTTTCTGGAATGGCCCTCAGAGCTGTTGTTGAATTACCCTTGATGCCCTGAATGTCATCAAAATGTCTTCCTTTCAATGTTTCCTTTATCTTTGGGTAAAGAAAGAAGTCATTGGGGGCCAGATCAGGTGAATAGAGACGGTGTTCCAATACAGTTATTTGTTTATTGGCTAAAAGTTCCCTAACAGACAGTGCTGTGTGAGCTGGTGCATTGTTGTGATGCAAGAGCCATGAATTGTTGGCGAAAAGTTCAGGTTGGCTAACTTTTTCACGCGGCCTTTTCAGCACTTCCAAATAGTAAACTTGGTTAACTGTTTGTCCAGTTGGTACAAATTCATAATGAATAATCCCTCTAATATCAAAAAAGGTTAGCAGCATCGTTGCAACATGTTCAGGAACTCAGTTGTCCTTAAAGTATATCCTTAAAGTGGCAAAAACCCAATGACTTTTGGAACTGTAGACTTCTTTAAATAAAAACCACATATCCTATACACTAAATTTTGAAAGCCTTTGAAAATTTTACGAGATAGTGACCCCTTTGAAAAGTGTTGCTATTTTGTTTCAAATTGTTCTAAAACGCAAACCAGACTTAAGGTATAACTCAACATTTTATAGCAGTTTGTCAGAATCAGGCAGTTTTCTTAATATAAATAAACAAACCTAATAGACAAATGACAAATGCTGACAAAGGTCTCACTTTATTCTATCGTCCATAGGTGGACCACGCTCACTAGAAAACTAGAAAAACAGTATTCACCTGGGTCAGTTGGTACCTTTCTTCTTGGCTTTGATTTTGGCATTACTACTTGTGGGGTTATGGGCTCAAAATTGAATTTAGTGAATTGAGAGAGTGGTGCTGTGGATGGAGATGGAAGGAGGTGATACTAAGTTCAGCATAGTAGCAGCCCCTTGTATACCACAATTGCACTGTCTTCTGGTCCATTCTGCTTTGGGAGCAGGGACTGTTGGTGAGAGAGGATATTATGGTGCCTTTATGGAGGATTTCAAGTAGAACTTACTAGTCTCGGAAGTCGGCCTCCCATCAGTCTATATTAACTTGTTGACTAGTCCTATATTTAAGTTGTGGGACATGACACACTGTGCCCTTTGACTATGAAATGTCCTTCTCTCTTGGTCCTGAGAGACTGATGCATGTTATCAGAAATTACTGTGTTTTTTGTTTTGTTTTGTTCGCTTGGTTTTAGTATGGCCTTTTATATATCCCCAAGATCATTTGAGTATAGGGATTTAAATACTCTGCATATGTTATAAGGGATAATTTGGCTTGCTTGTGTTTTTAAAGAGCTGAGAAGATGGTAGCTCATCTATACTCATAATTCTGGGAAAGGTTATAGTATCTATCCTGATTAGCTGTGTGTTCTCTATTGGTTGATGGAGAGAAAAAAAGAAGCAAATTGGAAGCCCACTCTTCTTCATGGTAGATGTACTTGGTTTGGAAAAGAGTCCTGGACATAATTGAAAAGGGAAGACATATTTCTTGTCCCCTTACTCACTTTTCTGCCTGTTGAAAGTAACAGGTATGTTTTCTTGTTTGTTTGCAGCCCATTACCCTGGCACATTAGTTCTGTGATCTTGCAGTCTTTTTCAGAGTAGCACTTGAAAGTTGGAAATTTGTAGAAATGTGAACCTTCTGCGGCAGGGTTAATAAGAGTTGTCTCCCAACACTGGGAAAGAGCTAAAGGAAACATAAGTCTGATCTGAAGGAAAAGTGAAAAATCACAGTTGGATACAAACAAGGGGGTAAGTGAAAGGCAAAATATAAAATAGAAGGTTTCAGTGTGTAGCCACTTGAGAGTGCTCAGTGTGCTAGAGCGAAACCTGAGAGCTACTAAGAATAACCTCACATATCCAGGCAGTCAGTTCTGGTGAGTGGGAGAGAGAACAGAATCCCGATTCAGATGCTGTCCTCCCTGCCCTGGATACAGAGCAGCACCATCCAGTTCGCCTGTTCTTCAGATAGTTTAGATTCATTGCTCGCCTTCACTGGGCTTTTGGAGGTCACAGAGGATTCTTGGCAGCCCTTGGAAAGGATTTTTTATTAGATTGGATTATAGTTTAGAGGTGCCCAGCTCCCAGAAGAGTAGGACCTAATCCATTTCCCTTAAGTAAGTGATTTTTTTTTTGAAGTTCAGTTTTCTGCTTTGTTTGTTGATTGGCAAGATTTTTTATTCAATTACAAGGGACAGGGTGTAAGTAAAAGTGAAGCCAGTGTTGCTTTTTGTTGGTTTGCCTTGTGAATGGCATTTGAGACCCTAGAACACACCTCTCCCAGTTAAGCTGTCGTGTCTTTTTGCCTGATATTTGTGATGACAGTGCTCTCTTTCCCTGGTCTCAGGACAAGCAGAGAACTTGTGACATAGCAGCCAAACTCGGGAAAGTTTGCTGCTTCAATTTTGACTTATAGAAGGCTATTCTCTCCACAGATTATTGCAGCTCAAGTAGCAGCTCTTCTTTCCAGCCCATCAAAAGCCATGTAACCATTCCAACAGCCCATGTGATGCCTTCTACTTTGGGGACCTCTCCTGCTAAGCCAAATTCTACACCTGCCGGACCCTCTTCCTCCAAATTCCCTTTGTCAGGATTGGCTGAAAATGTGGGGATGTCAAGACATGGAGACCTCGGTGCAATGAAACGTTCTCCAGGCCTATCTAGAGATCTCATGTATCTTTGTGGTGCTGCTGGAGAAAATGGGATTGAGCGGCCCTGGTTTCCTGCAGTGGGCCATGAAAGAGAAGAAGAGATGAGAAAGTTTGATATTCCCAATATGGAGTCTACCCTCAATCAGTCGGCACTGATGGAGACACTTTATTCAGACCCTCACTACCGAGTCCACTTCCACAACGTAAGAACTGACCCAAACAAGGAGTTATACAAAGTGTTGCCTGAGACCAAGAAGGCACCAGGCAGTGGGGCGGTATGTGAGCGGAATGGACCTCACCCTAGCGGCAGTGGGCTACTCCCTCTGGGAATCCAGCCTGCTCCTGGGCTCTCCAAGCCTCTATCCTCTCAGGTGTGGCAGCCAAATTCTGACCCTTGGAACCCTGTCGAGCGATCTTGTGAGCTCGGCACTTGTCGGCAGCAGCTGGAGTTGATTCGTTTACAGATGGAGCAGATGCAGGTAGAGGCCCTTCTTTCCTTGCATTTTGCAGGTTCTGTGCAGATCTTAGATCCATATAGGTTTTGTCCTGTAAGTTTGACTGAAGAAAACATTTGTAAGAAAGAGGGAAGATGCTTGTAGATAGGAAATGAAGGCTTGTGAATGCCATCGAATCTGTTGGTGGTCTAATTAAACAAAGTAGAGGGTTATAACGGAAAACCCAAAAAGTCACTAGGCTAGGTACTTTCGCATACAGAATCTTATTTAATCCATATAGCCCCCTGATGAAGTATATGTAGAAATTTACTAGGTTCTTAAAATAAGTGATCTGTCCAGGGTCATAGCTGGTAAGTGGCAGAGCTAGAGTTTAGAAAGCGTCTTTGAGTCCCTGTTTTTCCACTATACCATTTTTGTGTTTTAAAAAGCAAGTCCTTGTGCTGCGTAAGAGTGGGAGGGAAAGATGCTGGACATATTCTTCTTTCCTGGTTGGTGAGGACATCTTAGCTGTTGATTTGTCTCTGTTGCCAGATAATGAAAGATAACTGACCTTTTCTTAGAAACTAGAGCCTTTCTGAGCAGTGTCCAGTTGGCAGAAATCTCCCTGGCAGGTTATTTCCAGTCATGTATCAGAGCTAAAATTATTTCATAAACACTGGCCTTCTCAGGCTGAGCTAAAGTGAGCCTTGATTATAGACCCAGCTGGGTACTGCTCAGGTGTTTTCAGGTGCCTGTGGGTCAAGATCAAGCCCCTCTGGACCTGCTTGTCTTTCAGTTTCAGAATGGAGCCACCCGCCACCATCCCGCAGCTTTTGCTCCTTCACTGCCCACGTTAGAACCAGCACAGTGGATCAGCATCTTGAACAGTAATGAACAACTTCTGAAAGAAAAGGAACTCCTCATTGACAAGTAAGAAGGCAAGGGGTGCCATAGGGCCAGCCTCGGTCCTCCCATCCCCCACTGAGGGGGCCTTCTCAAGGGCAGCACATGCCCCTCTGTTTAGGCCCATTCCTTGCCTCATGGTAGGGCTAGGTTGATAAGCAGCCTATTCCTGTATCTGACTAACGTGATAGTCCAGTTGTGTATCTCTGCAGGGTCTTTGGGGAGTGCCTAAAGGGGGCAGCTGGTTCTTTGCAGCTGATATTTCCTCATTTCCCCTCAGTCAGCTCTCTGATTTGCTCTCCTCCTTTAGCAAAACAGTACTGCCCAGAATTCTTGCTTACATAGTATGGATTGTACCCATGTAAGGAAGTGGGGGCTCACACTGCAAGTGGCTTAGGGTCAGAACCCTAGACCACATTCTACTGGCTTTTGCAGGCAGAGGAAACACATCTCTCAGCTGGAGCAGAAAGTTCGAGAGAGTGAACTACTAGTCCACAATGCCTTTTTGGGCCGCCCTGCCCCCTTTGGGGATGTCTGCTTGCTGAGGCTACAGGTAAGCATATAGCATTCTGCAAGTCATAACTCAGTATCTTCCCTATGCTTGGCACTGTTCGGTATCCAGAAGATAGAAAAGGAACCAAGTGATGTAAGGTGTCCCCACCTTCAAAGAATAAGCATCCTAATTATAAAGCATCCCTTATTCTGCCCTTGTGGGGGCAGAAAAGGCTTGAGGGTACAATCAGGTGGAAGTTCAGATGCCTTGGTGTCAGGACATAACTTGGAAGAAAAGAAAGAGCACGGTACATTGTAAGGTCCTAGATTTGGGTGGTGTTCTGAGAAGTCTTAATCTGCTGGCCCTGGCTAAATGGAAGAGAGGCAGAGGTAATGGGAGATTTAGAGCCATTTTCATTTTTATGTTCCATGTCTAGGAGCAACTAAAGGAAACCATATTCTCACTGAGGTCAGTGGCTCTAGAAGAAGCCTGCTTTGTTGACCAAGCTTCTCTGCAATTTGGGCTTTTGGGTGATGGGTATTAGACAGATTATACTACTGGCTTTGCCACCTAGTGGGCCTGTGAAGACAGTATTCCATCTTGTAGAATCAGAGTGTTAGAGTGAGAAGGGCCCTTAGATAAAATCTAGTGCACTTCTCTAATTGACTGATGAAAAAATTGAGGCCCAAGAAGGAAGAAGAATTTGCCTAAGAGCATAGAGAGAATGAGTGGAGGAGAGCCAGGCCTTGAGCCCAGGTCTTCTGATGTCTTGTCCTATGTTCCTTCAATTATACTGCAGCTCAGGTATTGCTTTAAGGCACTGGTCCTGAAATATGAGTGCACATCAGAATCACCTGGAGGGCTTTTTAAAACAGGTTATTGAGACCCAACCCCAGAGTTTCTTTCTGATGCAGTGGGCCTGGGAGTTGGGCTCAAGAATTTGCGTTTCTAACAAATTCCCAGGTGATGGTGATGCTGTTAGTCCTAGGACCACATTTTGAGAAGCACTGCTTGAAGTAATTCTTAGAGAAAAATGATATTTGACCACGAAGTCTGTTGGGATAAGTAAAGTACATGGGATTATAAGGGTAAGGAACAGTTACACATTGAGAATCTTTGCAGGAACTGCAGCGAGAGAACACTTTCTTACGTGTGCAATTTGCTCAGAAGACAGAAGCTTTGATCAAAGAAAAGATCGAGCTTGAAAGGAAACTCTCTGCTTCAGAAGTTGAAATCCAGCTCATCAGAGAGTCACTCAAAATGGCGTTGCAGAAGAATTCAGAGGAGGGGAAGAAACAGGAAGAAAAGGTGAGCTAAGGAGCTGATAGCTCTTTAATTCTCAGAGGAGTTGGCAGTCAGCTCTCTCCTGCCAAACCCTAAGCTGTTTCTGGCCCCCATTCTTGGAACCAGGAGGAGCCAATTGGGTCAGACCCTACACTAACTTCTCATGCAGGACTTGTCTAATAGAAATGGAGCCCTTCCTTTCTGCTTCATCTCCGCAAAACTACTACACTTAAAACCCTCACTGCTCCAAGTTGTAATGGTCCACCAGCTGGCCTAGGTGGAAAACCAGCCTGGGCAGTTATGCCAGATGGCACTGTTGAAAGATGTTTAAATACCTGTGATAAATTGACTTCATTCAGGTTGGTTTCGCTTCATTCTGCCTAAAAAGGAAAGAAGAATTCCATGCATGCAGCCAGTTTGGGAGTTTTTACATATTTTCCAGTGCTCTTAGAATTGCCCTAGGGTGAGATCGGTCCTCATAAAAGAAGCTAACTTTAAAATCTTTTGGTTCTGTTCACAGCTTGCTCTAATGCAGATGTTCTTGGGGGATCAGTTTAGTAATGTTTGGTTCTGGACCACTTGCATCAAAATAAACAAGAACAGTGCTTCTTAAACTTTAACATGCTTAAGAATCACTTGGAAATCATAGTAAAAAGGCAGATCCAGCTTCAGTAACTCAGGGAAAGGAGGGAGCCTGAGAGCCTGCATTTCTAACAAGCTCCCAGGTGATGTTGGTACCATGGCTACAGCAAGGACTTAGAAGCTTGTTAAAAACTAAACTTTTAATCATAGTAATTCATGTATCTAAGTTAAATAATCACCTACCAATATGTTTATAATAAAACTTAGTAGTTTTGTTCCTGGCCTACTCCACAAAGGTATCCATCCTCAACTCTTCTTTTTCTCCTGATATCCAAGTATATACCTCTATATTTCTGAATAGTAGTCTTCTCTTGGTTTTTTTGTTTTGTTTTGTTTTTGCTGTTTTTGTTTCATGGAGGCAATGTTTTATCTCTCTGACTATATTGATGATACCTTTTGGGATGTCTACATCTGCTTGTAGTGTTTTTTCTTGTTTCCTTCAGGTACTTTTTAATTTTGTTTTGGTGTCTTTTATGTTAGAGGCTTGGTGATCCTTGAATGAACAGAGACTTCATATTTAAGAATAAAGTGGTTAAAAGCTGGGTAGAAGCTCTGGGTTTCTGATAGTTGCCTGGTGGACTTCACTGTAGGATGATCAGACTAAAGTGTCATTTCACTTGGGAACCCTCAGGTATCAGTATCTGAATGTCTTATCTCACTCTCTGTAGAAAAGAATCTTCAGCATGCTGCCTGCTGGGGAGGCTGGGAGCAGGAAAGCTTTTGGCCTTTAGGTTCTGGACATTGAGAAGGAAATTAGGTTTAGAGTCCTGCAGTTTTGTACATAGATTTTTACTTACACTTATTTTTAACCCAGTGACTGGGTCCCTCTGCTGCAACTGATATCCCTGAGTTGGGAATCTCTCATTTGATTTCTCCAGAGAATAAATTTCCAGTCTGCTGTTGGGGAAACCTGGGTGAGGATGGTATCCAGCTAACCTATATATAGACTTTCAGTAAAGCCCCCTATCTTTCAGGTCTATGCCTGATAACCTGCCTCAGAGGTACCTGGAACCTTGAGTACAGAGGTACTAGGGGGTTGTGAAAGGCACATTGTTTTCCAAATTATAACTCCCGATGCAGGTTATAACTCCTCTGCTCTGAGTCATTTATCCTCCTACCTCATCCACCTTCATCTTCTGAAAATGTGTTGAAGTGTCTCATATACCTTTGTCTCCTCCTCTGGTACTTTTTAAAGTTATTGCTTTATTTCCTTCCTGTCATTTTAGAAATGTTTTGGAAGGGTTAGGACACCAATTTTTATTTTTGGGGGTTCTTTTTAGATTTTATTGGGGAATTTGGGGAGGGAACAGCATTGGGGAATCGGGGAAGGGGAACGGACAAGTTGCTGTCCTGTTTGTTCTTCAGTCTAGTTGTGGAGGACGTCGCTTCACTGGACTATGTTGGTATTGTGATCATTGCTTTCTTCCCGGCTGAGGCAGATCAGTCGCCGTCCATTGGATGGCCACTCAAGGTGGCTCATGGTAGCTCACACCAGCTGCTGGCCGCTCATGCTGGCTGCCGGCCACTCACAGTAGTTTACGGCAGCCCACTGCAGCCTACGCTGCCGTCGGTGACTCACAGCTGCCCAGCTCCTGGTTGAGCTGTTGTTCACCATCTTAGCTGTAGAGGGCACAGTGTCACTGGCCCATGTGGGATCCGAACCGGGGCCCTGATGCTCAGAGCTCGTGCTCCCAAGCCAACTCTTAACCAACGAGCCACTCGGCTGATCCAGTACACCATTTTTTAAATTCTAAATTCGTTACCACCATTTTCATTAAGCTTCTCAGGTGATTCTAATACATATTGAAATGTGATAATTACTGATTCAGAGCTTGAAGAGTACAGATTGTACCTGGTGTGAAACTTTTGGCTTGATTTTCATGGACCTCTCTTAGTACTCTCTTATCTTTGGATTAAGTTAGGCCTGTGCCTCCTCTTTGGCCTTCGTAGATCTGCCTTACTTTTTTTCTGCTTTCTCTTGCTTTCTCCAGCTTCCTTTTTCGTAAGCCAAAGAAAAAGCCATAATAGTGAAGACAAAGTCACCATTCAACAAATCTTGATTGAGTGCTGGCTTTCTGCCAACTATTTGCTGTATCTTGGGGGTATGATGAAATAAAATGGACACAGCCCCTCCTGTCAAGGAGTTTAGTCTCATTAGCTCTTCCAGATGATTGCATAGCTTTATATCATGTGTGGTATTTAGGGAGGAATGTGTTACCTATTAACCAGGACAGATCAGACTTGTATGTCTACAGGGAAGTTGTATATATTTCTGCAATTCAGTTCTGATACAGACCACCTAGAGTTAGTATCAGACTTCACAGTTTTCAGGGCATAGTCCCCAAAAAGACTGAGTTTACTTCAAATACAAAGTGCAAGTTCAGGGTTCCCCAAGCCACCCACACTTCTAACCCATTGGCTAAAAATCTAGGGAGTTCCCATGAACACTTCAGGTTTAGTAGTTCACCAGAACAACTCAGAACTCAAGCAAGTTCTATACTTAGAATTAAAGCTTTATTATAAAGGATACAAATCAGGACCAACCAAATGAAGAGACAAATTCTGGAAAGGTCCTGAAAGCAGGGCTTCTGTACCTTCTCCCTGTGGAATCAGGGCATGTCACCCTCCTAGCACATCCATGTGTTTACAACCAGGAAGTTCCACCCAGCTTCAGTGTCCAGAGTTTTTATTGGGGTTTCATTATACAGGCATGACTGAACTCAATCTCCTGCCCTCTTCACAGAGATTGGGTCCAACTCCATTGATCTTTCTAGTTACTAGCCCCCATCTGAGTTATCTTTTCAGCATAAATGCATTCATAGTGGGCTCTGGCCCACTATGAATAGCAAAGACACTCCTATTATTTGGAAATTCTAAGAGTTTAGAAGTTACCTTCCAGGAACCTGGGACAAAGACCAGAGAAATTTTTTATTATATAGAAGTGCTTGGGCAATTTTTTAAAACTGCCTAGGGAGCCCTTCTTCCTTGCCCTTGATTGGAAAGTCCAGATGTGTAAACGCTGCAGTTTATGCCCTAATCTCAAATGGCAAAATTTGATCAGCTTCCTGCCTTCATTGCTGTAGAAAACATTTAGAGCGCAAAGGACAGAGAAAACGGTAGTTCGAAAAAAGTTGATGTTCAGGGTCCTAGAGGAGTCAATGGAGACAGATTCTTGACATTTCTTTCCTTAGGTCAAGGGTCGTGATAAACATATCAATAATTTGAAAAAGAAATGTCAGAAGGAATCAGAGCAGAACCGGGAAAAGCAGCAGCGCATTGAGACCTTGGAGCGCTACCTGGCTGACCTGCCCACCCTGGAAGACCATCAGAAGCAGAGCCAGCAGGTAGTGGCAATGTCGGGGCATACCCAGGGCAAGCAGGGAGTGGCCAAGCCAGGGAGACTTTCTCCGCCTCTGCTGCGTGCAGGTACCCCATGGTTCCCTGAAAGGAAAATCCCAGAAGAGTCATGTCCAGATTCACATCAGTCAAATTCACAACTAGACTATAGGCTTTTTGAGATACCCAGATAGAATCTTCCTTGGCTTGTTGACTTAAACATGGGATCCTGTCTCTCAGCTTAAGGATTCTGAGTTGAAGAGCACAGAGCTGCAGGAGAGAGTGACTGAGCTGGAGAGTTTGCTGGAGAAGACCCAGGCAGCCTGCAGAGAGAAGGAGGTTCAACTGGAAAGTCTGAGACAGACAGAAGCAGAATTCTCCTCTACTAGACAAAGGTAAATATCCCTGTGGGGTTGAGGAAATGAGTGGAGAGCTAGGTGCTGGTCCTGGCTACCCTAATTAACTCCCTACCTGTGTGACTTTGAGCAAATCACTTTACTTCTCTGAGCTTCGTTTTGTTTGGATTGTGAGTAATAGGAAAGCTGTCTTTGAGATGGAGTTGGGGGGGGGATGCAGTGGGGGGCTTGTCATTGTATCCTTTGGAAGGATCCGACTCAGTACCTGGCATAATAATAATACTGGGTAATAATCACTTTAGTATGTATGTATGTGTTGAATGAATGGAAGCACTATATAAACTGAGAAATGAGTTATCTGTATATTTGCAAAAGTAGATCCTGGTGCTGAGAACTGGGGGTTACCCACATTTTTGAACCTTGTAAGCTAAAGGCTATCAGGGGCATCTGTTTTTCCTCAGCCTTAGGGATTGCTCTTGATTGCCACAGGTTCTGAGAACAAAACAAGAAGCCATAATGTACTCTCAGGGTGTCTTGGGAGCCTCCTCCATATTAATAGCAGTTTCTGAAAATGTGATGGCTGTGTTTCAACAGCCTCTTGAACCAAATCCAGTTTCTAATGGGATGGATTGGATTTCTCATCCCATTATTCAACCACAGTGACCTGTTGTTTATCTTAGCAGATGGGCCATGATGAAAGTGACTGTGGGATCCATTAGAAGAGACCATTGGTTGGAGTCAGAAGTGAGGTTAGGGGACAAAGTTGACTCTGCCTCAGACTGTGCGCCAAGAAAAAGGAGATTTTTTATATTTCCCCAAATTGCTACAGCATGCATGTATGACTTTTTTGGATATTTATTTTTAGATATCCAAACAAAGAGTCAAAGAGCCTCAGGCAGGTGGCCATCGCATAGATGTTGGCCTCTAGGGAAGCGAACTGATATGGACTGAGTAGCTACCGTGTGGCACACCCTGCATTACAACAGACCTAACACATTATCCTCGGCTATGGCTCAGAAGGGCCAAAGTGGCCCCAAAACCTATGGTAAATAGCAGAATCAGGAGTCAGAGCTACATCTCTCTGACTTCAAAGTCCTTGAAGAGGCCACTGTTTTTCAGCCTGCAAGATAAGCATTGTGTGGAGGCCAGTGGAGAAGGTCCAGCCTCCCAGGAAGAAGGTCCAGAAGTGGAAATGGAGTCCTGGCAGAAGGAATGTGATTCACTGCGCAAGGTGACTGAGGGTAGCCTGGCTGTAACAGGGAGGCTGAGAGGAAAGAGAAGATTGTGTATTGGGAAGGAACCATGAATACCTTGCCCTGGGCCATTTAGGATCTGTTACCCAGAGCTTTTCTCTCTTTCGAGAAGTCACCCTTGCATAATAAATTTCCATTGTAGACATTCATCCTTATGACAGGCAGGCAGAGTGGGAGGAGGACATGCCTCTGACTAGCCAGACTTGATGCTCCAAAATGGTGCCCCGAAGCTTGGCCCGCTTCATGGCTCAGGCCTCATACAGAACCTCTTGCACTGAGCAGAGTTCTAACTAGTGAGGTGGCCCTAATTTAGCAGAGAAGGCCTGCTAGTGACACTGATCACAGGTCAGCAAAAAGGAAGACTCAGAAATGGTTCAGAGAATACCTGAGGTTTCAGAGGACAGAAAACTGGGCCTGTTCAGGTTCTCTCCTTGGACAGTCAGTGTGACGAAAGCTGTAACAACCATCACAGCCCTGGATAGGGCGGGCAATCTTCATTAAGTTGAGTTTTTAGTCATGTCCTTTACCAAAGAACCAGAATGTATGCTGGCTATATATAAAGTTAATTCCACTGACCTACAGTCATGAGGGTGAGGGTGTCTCCCCCAACCATCCCTACCCCCAGTAGTGGTCCTAAGTCCACACTACATTCCTAATTGTGACTGAAGCACAGGAGTGTGAAGCTGTAAGCCAGGACAGGGAATCTGGCTTATATTTCTGTAGGCAGAGCTAACTTGTCTTCACCCTGGTTTCACTATGGACTGGTCAGTTGGGCTAATAGCCAGACCACAGATCCTAGTGTAGCCTCTCGCCCTCTTGTCTCCTACTGCACTGTCCTCCTGTGCTTACAGCCTTCCTTGATAACTTTGCCTTTTAGATCGTAGAGAAGCAACAGCAGAAGATGGATCAGTTGCGTTCACAAGTACAGGTGAGCTGGAGTCCTTTGGGACATGGTGGGCAAGACTTAATGATGGAATCTCGAATTCAGCCAACACTCAGCTCTGCTCTCTGCCATGCAATTTGCTGTGTGTTAGGAATACAACAAGAATGAGACCCAATCAGTGCTTTTAGCTTACAGTCTTGTTGGGAAGGGATTTCAGCACAGTGCTATGAGAGCAGTGTCCATGTTACCCTGGGGGAGCATAGAAGTGGGGAGGGGGAGGTCAAAGAAGGGTTTCTGGAAGTCATGGCCCTTGAAGGAGGAGGAGGAGTTAGGCCGGCAAAGAAGTGGAGCTGGATAGGATGGGGTTGGAATTCCAGACAGAAGGAACAGCACGGGTAGGAACATGGAGGCATGAAATAGCAGGGTTTGCACATGGAGCTGCAAGCAGTTGGATGTGTTGAAGTAAAGTGGTAAATGGAGAACTGGACTACGGGAGAGCTTTGTCTCTCCAATTAAGTTAGCTTTTATCCTTCAGGTAGGTGATGAGAATCTACTACAGCATTTAATTGGAGTGTGATGTGGTCAGGTTTGCAGCTCAGGCTTGAGTATGGAAGAAGATTGGCGCTTGGAGAGCCAAGGCTGGAGGCCAGGGGACTGCTGCAGAAATTCCAGTGAGAGATAATGAAGGAACCTGGCATAAGGCAGCATAGCAAGGCGGAGATGTGAGGGGACAGATTTAAGTGAATTTAGGGAGATAAAGTCGAGAGGAATCAGAAATTAGGGGGTTGAAGAATAAGGAAAAATCAAAGATGACTCCTGGTTCCTATTTTGGGCCACAGTGGGAGTGTCCTTAATTGGGTTCTCCAGGAAATCCTAGGTAAAGCAGGTTTACTCATGTTCTCTTCCAACTCAAAAAGAGGTTCACACTAAATGAGTAAAATGCTGTCACTGTAAGGAGCAACGAAAGCTGCAACCCTGCCTTTCCCATTGTGTGGGTCGGGCAATGTCTATTTAGTGCACCCACTTCAAGGCCTGTTAGAATATAGTCAAGCCTAGTGAGCGTTTATACCCTTGTAAAATACCAGGCTTTTAGTAGAGTTTTTAATGGATCTCAAAGTACATTTCCTGGAACCCTGAGGTTCCACAAAGGTTGAAAAAGCCCAACATTTTAAATGGTACATTTAGCCATGATCAGGCAAATTGTCAGGTGAAATTGTTGGAATTAAGTGGATTCATAATGGTCGCCTTGGGTATTTCATGGTGATGAGACATTCTTCTAGGCTGTTAACATTTTTTAATACAAAATGGGAAAATTCAGAAAAATTTTCAATTACAGAAATATTTTTTTATACTTTATTTGTTCAAATCAGTTACAAAAGTCAGGGGAAATTGGAATGAATAGAATGAGAGGCAGAAGACAAAAAATATAAAGACCTCCCTCCCCCTGACTATCCCTACACACCCCACCCCAACTAGATTTGCCTGTTGGTGTGCTCTCGTACCCCTTCTCGTCTCTGTCAGAAGCATTTAAAACAGTATTGTCAAGGGCTTGTGCTGTGAGCTCCTTAAAGACTGGTATTCGTCTCAGTAGCCTCAGTGCCTGTCACAGTAAGTGCTCAAAATATTGAACTCAACGAATGGGTGTTCCCTGCCCTCAGGAAAATTATGGTCTAGTGGAGGGAGGAATCATATGCACAACCAGCAAATGTACTCCTGGGCTCTGATGGAGGTATGAGTAGCAGGGCAAGATTAGGATTCATTGAATCTGATTTGCAGATTGAGGAAAGCTTGGGTGAGCCTTGGAGGTTTCCTGGGTGACAGGCAGAGCAGAAGAGAAGTTTGGGTAAAGGGGAAGGAGACTGAGCAACAGTATCAAGAGCTGGAGCCTTTGAGGGTGAAGGCCCGTCAGTCATTCGGTGTGACTGGAGTGGAGGCTGTGTGGAGGATGAAAAGAGATGGCTAGAAAAATAGGACCAGGTCAGACTGGCCTGGGTTGCCCTGCTGGGGAGCTGGCCTCTATTTAATACACAGTCAGGGGCTATAGGAGGGTTTCAGTCAGGGCTGTTCTAAAACAATCTCTTAGCAGCAGTGTGTGCGCAGGGTGGGGCTTTACTGTCTAGTCCAGGCCAGAGGCAATAAGGTCTGAACCAGACTTGTTACCCCTGGTGTGTTCTCCCAACACTCCTTGCCATGGAATTCAGAGCCTAGAGCAGGAAGTGGCTGAAGAAGAAGGAACAAGCCAGGTCCTGAAAGAGGAGGCCCAGCGGAGGGAGACAGCCCTGCAGCAACTTCGCACAGCGGTGAAAGAGGTGAGCGGCATCAGCTAGGCCTCTTGGTACTCTGATTTCTCTGTGTACCCTCCCTATCCCTCCCACAAGAGCCCCCATGTTTGAGAGGTCCCTGCTGAGCTTTTTTGGCAGAGGAATAGGAAGGGACATTGTATCATCCTTTCTGTTAAAGGGCCTAAGCCATAATTACCCAGGAAAGCTTTTTGGAAGGGAAAGCCGTTCTGTCTCGTTTTGTCTTCCCGCAACCACAGATTTGTGGGATTGTGGAGAGAAGGGTTCAAGAAGACTGAGGGTTTGGTGGTCCTCGTGGAGTAAATAGAGCTGTCAGCAGGGGGCGACCAAGTCCACTGGCCAAGTGCCTAGGAAGGAGCAGCCCAGAGCTAGGACTGTCACATGGCCCAGTGTGGGTGTAGACTAGAGAAGGAATTCTATTCGGTGTCTTTAAAACAGAATAGAGGTAGGGAGAGAGAGGGAAAGAGACACAGATAGACATGAATAACTGGTTTATGTAGTGAAGCCTGACTCCGTTGAGGTGAAGGTTTGAAAAGGAAGGACACATGCCAGCACTGTGGCTTCCGGGTCCACAGCTTCTCCAGCCCCCCACCCAGTGGCCACTAGCTGTCATGTTTTTATTGCTCTGTTTATTCCTCTGACATACTCTGATCAGGCTGGCTGGTGGCCACTTTTGTCAGGGTGGCAGGGAGAGATTGAAACCAGTGTCTCCTCAGATTTCACGGTTCACGTTAAGCCTTCTCTAATAGCCTGCCTAACAGAGTTGGCTGAGGGACTGGCTTCAGATAGGGTTCCGAGGGGCGGGAGGACCTTCTCTGGTTCCTGAACAGAAACCTGGAGGCTGATGACTCAGAGTCTGCTGGGAGCAGCTTCCTCTCCACTGCGGGAGCTCTGTGGGCCCAGCCTACCTACAGGAGGAACTAGGCCTGATACTGGGAGGCGCGGTGAGGAAGGGAGGACATTATCTGTGACTCAGCCTCCATGCCACACACATGTATACATATATCTACACTCAGGGACAGACACTCTCCCTTTCCCTGGGTCTGGGGTAATGTGCTTGCCCATCTGTCCTCAGCTTTCAGCACAGAACCAGGACCTGATTGAGAAGAATCTGACGCTCCAGGAACACCTGCGCCAGGCTCAACTGGTGTCCCCGTCTTCACCAGACACGGCCCAGCTGGCATTTGAGCTGCACCAGGAGTTGGCCAGTTGTCTTCAAGATCTGCAGGCTGTCTGTAGCATTGTGACCCAGAGGGCCCAGGGCCATGACCCCAATCTCTCCCTGCTCCTTGGCATTCACTGTGAGTCCTCAGGCCAGTCTAGGACCCAGGAGAGAGAGGCTTTTATTCTCCTCTCACCCCCATCCAACTTTCCCATAGTTCTGGTAACGTGTGAACAGGGCTCGGGAGGCCTGGTCACTGCCCTCTGGGAGTTACGTGTTTCATAAAGTAGATAGATGTTCAGTAAATCTGTTTTGGGAACAGGCGTCCTTATGGGGCACCTAGGTGCTGCACAAACCAGAAATGGCCCTTAGGCAGCAGGTTTTCAGCCCTCTTTCCCCAGCTGCTTTTTTAAAAGTGCTGAGTCTGAGGACACAGCCCTGGGCCTCAGGGTACTTATTGCCTTTGCATACTGCCCCTCCATGTGACGGCGTCTCCCAACTCACATTCTTCCAAAATGCTCTCCTCCACAGCTGCACAGCACCCGGGGACTCCGCTAGATTTGCAGAAGCCGGATGTGATGAGGAGGAAACTAGAAGAGCTCCAACAGCTGCACCGTGACATCGAGGATTTGAGGACTGCCATGTCAGACAGATATGCCCAGGACATGGGAGAAAACTGTGTCACACAGTGAGGCATGCAAAGCTTGGGACTCTGTATTCCCCCAGGGACGATCTCCTGCTGAGAGCCCAGTCCCCCAGGTCCTGCCCCGACAATCTCTTGCCTCCTATTTGCTGCTATTCTCAGAGAAGGGGTGGAAGGGAGGCAAGAACCTGTACCTGGGGCCAAGGGCTGACCTGGGAACTGTGCCTCCCCTGCCTCACACTGGCTTTGCCTTGTTGGGTTGCATTTGTCCTGTCATCTTGATTCACCCTTTGAGGGTGAGTTACTAATTAACTTCTGCAGGTCACCTGATAAGTCCTCACAGACTGTTCTCAGTCCCAGGCTGCCATCAAAGAACGGGCTGCTCACCTCCCTTCTCCATCCTTTGGGATGGATCCACATTCATTCCCACTCTGTACCTTGGTCCTGCTGATGCCCAGAGTTCATTAGAGGGGCCTGAAAAGGCTGAGTACCAGTAACAGTGGCCATTTGAGAATTCTCAGGTCCCACGTGCCAGCCTTCCAGGGAGCTGAGCTGGCTTTCTGAGTTTACTTAGGCCCAGTCCCACTGCTTCTTCCTCAGGGCTCTTGTTCACACAGACACCTCAGGGTGACCTATTCATTAGCAAAGTACCCACTAGAATTGGGGGCCTAGGGATTATAGCCAGGGCTCTTTCATCTGTGCTACCCTGCTGTTTTACAGGAGACCGACCCCACTCTCCTGCCCTGTGCCCTTGGAGCCCTGGCCATGTGGTCAGCACAGCCCCCTTCTCCTTTGTACTCAGGCCATCCAGGTAGCCCCCTTCTTGGACTTTGCAGACTTCTCTGGTTCTGGGTTTGGGCAGGATTTTCCCCCCAGAGTACCACAGGGCAGCTGCCAGTCTGCTCGGCCCTTCGCCTGGGGCTGGAGCTGATGCCCAGTCCTCTTCGTGCCTCTTTTGTGTTTGGGGCGGGGTTGGGGGTCCTTTGCCTTTCCTGCTCCAGGTTCCTTGAGGGTTCCCAGAGTACCCAGTACAGGTCAGCTTTAAGGTATAGCTTTCAGTGTTTTCTGGGTTTTTTTTGTTTTTCTGGGGCCTTTGGACCCTTTGCTTTCTGATTTCTTTTGCCTCCTGGTTTAGGGAGCATCTCACAATTGTTTGTATCTGGTTGCTGGGCTGGCCCCAGGCCAAGCTGGGGAGCTGTGTGTGGGTATGGGGTGGCACTTTGAGCAGTTAAGGAGCCCAGAATCAGCCACCACAAGATTTTTGCTAAGCTTTGGGCCGTCAGGGCATCCTCCTGGGCCTGAATGGGACTCTTAAGTGTTTTTACAAGTTGTGTTTTATTTATGGAGTGACTTATCCCTTCCATTCAGAGCAGCCCCACCCAGCCATCCCCTCAGCCTCTGGGCTTGTGCCTCCTAAAAGCAGAGCCGCCTGGTTGGTCTCCACCCTGTGTTGGGAGCCCAGCCACCATGCTCACGGGTATTTTTCCTCATAAAGTTTATAAGCAGTTATTTATATGGATTCTTGTTATGTCAACTGGTTTGTATTGCCTATTTTGATTACAAAATAAAAATTTAACAGACTCCTCAGTTTTCCATTGCCTTCCATCACAACCATCCCCTACTCCACCCCTTTTTGGCTTGTTAAAGCCAAAGTCTGGGTGTTTAGCCAAGTTCCCCAGACAGCAGCAAGGAGGGACCTTTGGCAGGTCCACCCTCATGTCTGTCGCTACCACTTCTGCTCCTCTATTCTGTGGGGACAAATAAGATCTCTTCCCACACAACTTTCTGTTGAGCGAAGCTGCCAAGTCATAGAGCAAGTTTGTCAGTGGAGTTTCAGTAATCCTGAGAGGAAGTCAGCTGCCTCTGGGTTGCTGTGAGGAAGTGGCTTCCCCAGAGCAAGGCAGGGCACTACTTGCTTCAGGGAGCTCGAGTTGTCCTCCTGGGCCATTCTCCAAGCCCTGGACTTCTGAGGGGTGTCATGTCCAACCCCAGAGAGAGAGCAGTCTCCAAAGGGGCTGGCTGCTGCAGTCTGCTCCCTCCAAACCCCTCGAATTTTTGCTGAGAGTAGGAGTGGCTTTGGTGTGCCCTCTGTGACCTGGAGTTGGGGTTGGGCTGAGACCACCCCAAGACCAGCTGTGTATCTGTAACATGGAGTCCTAACACGAGCTTCTGCCTCCACCCTTTCCAGAGCTAGCAGCCTCTTACCGTGGCTTCCATCTGGCTCCTTCAGGGTGTGGCCCTGTCTCCTGCCACCAACCTTCCTTGGCTAAACCTGTCTGATTGGAGAGGAATTTGGGGGGAAATCTCTTAAGTAGGGGCTGTCCCTGCATTGGTGTGCCTCCTATCCTGACGTGTGGCTGCCAAGTATGGGTGTCCCCAGGGGGACTGTGGGGAAGGGTTCTTTGGAGCAGGGTTCCCTAGCTTGGGAACTTTAGGTTTGAAAAAAGCCTTTAAAACCCGGAGCTGAGCTGCGCTGTCGTGGCATTGGGGGTGGGTGCAGCAAACCCGGGCAAGGTTGAGGAGGCGGCCCTTGCCAAACACTCGCCCCTGCTCTCCCGGCCTTTCCTAACATTGGGTCCCTTCCCAGCCTTACACTGTGAACCCAGATGAAAGAAGGGCTGACGGGGGCGACCCTGCGTGACACGGGGGTCCTGGGCGCACCCGGCCCCCGAGGGGGAGGGGAGGGGAGGGGACCAGCGGCGTGCAGGGCGGGGTAGCGTAGGCCCCGCCCCTGCCCGCACCGCCCATTGGTCCTGAGAGCGGTGACTCGTGGGCTGAGCAGGAAGGAAACCGCTCCCGAGCGCGGCGGCGTCGTCTCCAGGCCGTGCTGCTGCCTCTACCGCCGTCTGTCCGCCCGCCCGTCAGTCCGTCCGTCCGTCCACCCGCAGCATGAGCGGCCTGCGCGTCTACAGCACGTCGGTCACCGGCTCCCGCGAAGTGAGTGCGTGCCTGGGGCCCTCTCAGGGAGAGCGCGGGGCGCCTGGACCCGCCCCGAGGGCGGGGCGGGGGCGGCTAGGCGCGGGATACGGCCTCCCTGGTCCGGTCCCAAGGTGGGCCCCGCGGCCCCATCCTAAACGCCTTCAACGGGCATCCTGGAGCCTCGGCAGCCCTAGCATGAGCTGCCCACGCCCATCCCCCGTCACTCGGACGCTCATTCTCTGCACCCCCACTACCTGGACGACCCTGACCGCGTCCTTATCTTGCCCTTCTCCACCGCGTGTGTACCTGGGGCAGGGTGGCCCCTTACCAGCCTCCTCTCAGGCCTGCCCTGCCTTCCCCTGGCTGAGCTCCTGATTCTCCCCACCCTGAACTTCATCCCGTTTTTGTTCTTCTGACTCCCCTCTCCATGTTTGGTGGTCTCTGTCTCATTCTGCACCAATACAAGCCTGACTCATCCTCCACAGCCCTATTGGCCAGAACCCTCCTCCAGGGTGTGGAAGAGGACAGGGGGACAAAAGCTCTTGGCCAAGGTTCCCCCCATAAGCCCCTCTGCCTGCTCACTAACCCCTGCCCGCCCTCTTCCCCCAGATCAAGTCCCAGCAGAGCGAGGTGACCCGCATCCTGGATGGCAAGCGCATCCAGTACCAGCTAGTGGACATCTCCCAGGACAACGCCCTGCGGGACGAGATGCGAGCCTTGGCTGGCAACCCCAAGGCCACCCCACCCCAGATTGTCAACGGGGACCAGTACTGTGGGGTATGGGCCTGGGGGCTGGGGGTGGGGGGAGTGTTGGAGGAGGACTCAGGCCAGAGTCAGACCTGAGACAAAGCACCAACAGTCAGGTGACCACCTCTCATGTCCCCTCCCCCAGGACTATGAGCTCTTCGTGGAGGCTGTGGAACAGAACACGCTTCAAGAGTTCCTGAAACTGGCCTGAGCCAAGCCCAAGCCAGCTCAATGGACTTCACCATTACATTCCCCCAGCCATTGCTGGCCGTGAAGGACCTGGTGACCAACTCCCTGCTCTTCCTAACCTTCTGACCTTGGAGCCCTCCCCACAACCCACTCCTCTCCTCTTCCTCCCTCTAACTGTAGCCTTCCTCTTCTCCATTCAGAGGCAACAGTCCTTACCCAGTAGTCTCATAAATTGTCTTAAGCAACAGCCCAAGTGCTGGCTGTCCTCAGCCTGGCCCTGGGGCTGCCACCCTGTCTGGCACTGGCTGATGGGCACCTCTGTTGGTTCCATTAGCCAGGGCTCTGCCAAAGGCCCCGCAATCCCCAACCTGGGAGCACCCTAGAGACAATTAAATGTCCCATTCCATTGGCGCTGTGTCTGTTTGGTGTGGCCTGGACATCCTGGGTCTCTGCTCCGAGCAAGGCTGGTAGATGTTCCTGTGCTGAGGCTGTGCTCCTGTGGGCAGGTGGGTTGAGCTGTCTCCTGTGTGTGTGATAGTGCATGTGTTTGGATATATGTCCGGTATACACATACATACCTGTGTGGACCAACAGCTTCTGAACAGTGTGCGTGGGCCCCCCCGTCCAGCACACATGCATGTGATGGCGTCCATGACGTGTCTGTGCCTTGGTGTGTACTGCACATTTGCATGCCTGTCAGTAATGTGGCTGTGCCTTGTGGCTGTCTGCTTGTGTTCCAGCAGATTGGCTAAGTGTGGGTGTGCCATGGCAGTGAGTACACAGCCACAGTTCTGCCGGTTTGGGGACAGTGGCTTGGTGCGTAGTGTTGAGGAAGTTTCCACACGTGCTGTGGTTGTGCATATCTGCACAGGGATCTGCTGGCTGCACGCTTGCACATGAGGTTCTGTTGCCCCAGCTGAGCCTGTGGTGGGGCCCGACCTTCCCTTCCCTGGATGGGGCTTAGCCCTTGGGCGGAGAAAGAGGAACCTGGAGGACAAAGACCCAGCTGGCCAGGCCAGGCAGCTAGGGCTCAAGTTACAGAGAGGGCGGTCAGCACCGCCCCCTCCCCAGGCCTTTTCTGGCGCCCAGCTGGGCTGTCCCCCGCCTCCCCCCACCCTGCACCATAAGAGCCTCAGGGAGCAGCCGGTGTCCGGGGGTGGGTGCTTTATTTGCACTGGGGACTGGGTCAGAGGGCTGGTGGCAGAGCGCAGCACGCCCGCAGCAGCAGTGCTGCATTGGGCACCAGGCCCGCGTCCTGCAGCGTGAGCATGTCGTCCTGGTAGACCGTGGGCGGGAACGTACTGAAGATCTCGAAGGTGTTTGCGTCCGCGGCCCTGGAGACGAGGCAGAACGGATCAGGCCGGGTCGTGGGACCAGAGCGCCCCCTGCAGCCGCCAGCCCCGCCCAGCGCCCACCTGGCCTGTGCAAGTAGGGTGCGCACATCACCAATAGTGTCCTCCGGCCTCATCATCAGCAGGAAAGCCTGCTCGCCGTTCTCAGACTTGACGCGCAGCATGGAGAATGGGGGCGCCGGCGACTCAGGTGACTCCTGGCTCCTGCCAGCCCAGAGGCCATCAGTGTCCCCCCACCCCCCATGGCCCAACCCCCAGGTTCTCACCTCTCCACTTTGCCCTCACCTCTGACGCTCAGCAGCCAAGGCAGGCGTCTCCACCACAATCTCCTGGATCCGGTCAGGCCACAGGCAGCAGTTCTGGAAGACATTGATGGAGAGTGGACAGAGCCCTGGGCCCTGCCAGAGTCACACCCCACCCCCAACCCTTAGAGGGGCCTTATCCCTGACCAAAGATGGATGAAAACAATGCACCTATGGGGGAAGGGGGGCCTAAGGAGAGGAAATGGAAGGGAAGCTTTGGGAGGCAGCCTCATCACACCTCCCCCCCCCCCCTGCAAGAAACCTTGAGGTCCTGAAGCCTATTAGGGGAGACAGACCCCACACTGACAGCCAGGCTGGATGCCTAGCCCAACATGGGTCAGGGAAGGCTTCTCTGGAGAAATAACACCTGTGCTGTGACTGAAGGAAGAGGAGGAGTCCTTAGAAATGAAATGAGGGGCAGGGATATTCCAGGCAGCATGGGCAAAGGTCCCAGGTCAGGGAAGGCTTCCAAGAAGGGGTGAAACATTTGGGAAAGGCAGTAGTTTGTAGGGCTAAAGCTGGGAATCAGGTTGGACTGGAAGAAAAGGTTAGAGGTGGGGAGAAGACAGGCCTTGAGAGCTGGGATAAGACCAGGGAATCACTAGAGGGTTTCAACAAAGAGCCAAATCCAATTTACATTTTTAAGAGCGCAGAGGCTGCTGGGGGAGGATGGTTGGCAGGGCAGGAGTGGACATAAGGCCAGTGAGGCCACTGCAGTTGTCTGGAGGAGACACTTGGGAGCCTAGACTAGGATGGGTGGCGGGAACGGAGAGAAGGGATGGACTCGGGAGAAGTCCTGGGGCTTAACAGATCAGATAGGACTTGGCAATGTGGGAAGGAGGTAGAGTCCTGAGAAACAGATTCGGGACCTTTCACAGGAAGAGGTGTGGGAGGAACAGCAGGATGGAGTGAGGAGAGAGGGTGATGAATTCTGTGAGGGCCAGGAAGGGATCTCCAGGACTGAATTGGATATTTTGGTTGGGACCTTGAGGGGGTGGCCTGGGCCTTGGGCTCACCCCTGGCCTAGACTCTGATTTTCCCACTCTTACGGCCACACCCCTGCCAACCCAGCTGCTCTCTGGGTCCCAGCTCAGAGCTCTCACCAGCTCCACAGGAGACGGTGGGACAGATCTGAGGGACCCATCTCTCCATTAAAGCCCTCCTTGCGGGACCCCAAGCCTGAGCCTCTACACAAGCCACTGCTCTGGTAGGCGGGGCCAGGGCTGATGGCAAAGTGCACCCCTACCCCCACCCCACCCTGCAGGCTGGGGAGCTAGGGCTGGCCTCACCTGCAAGGTATCTCGGATGGGGCCCCGGATGTCAACCACCTCGCCTTGACGGATCACACACTTGGGGAGCCTGTTCAGAAACTTCTCAGCGGTCATCCTGGAGCCTGCGGGGAGGCCATTGGGAGCCTTGGCTCAGGGAGGGACTGTGAATGATGGTGGAGGAGGCCACCCGGAGCTTGTCCTGTACAGCGCCCCCGCCACCTGGCTCAGCCTCAGGGCCGAGCTCACCTGGGTACTCCATCCCGAATGAGAGCTTGTGAATCCTCTGCTGGCCCACCACGCGGCCCTCGCCTGGGAATGGGTTCAGCCCATTCTCTGGGTAGACCTGATTGCGCAGGTCACTCACCTAGCAAGAAGGGAGACAGCGGCGGGCCCAGCTCTTCAGCCCTGGGCTCCACTCCCACCCCTGCTTGCCCAGCCAAGCCCCGGGAATAGGCCCAGGGAATGGTCTGATGCGATCCCCACTTTCAGATCAGGAAACAGGCCCCGGGACAGCGCAGGAGAGCTGCAGTTCACGTTGCTATCACACACCTGGGCCCTGCTCTTCCTGAAGCACCCCTCATCATGCCAGCTGGAGCCACCATGCTGACATCCTCCTCAGAAAGCCCCTCAGAAGCCCACAGGGAGGGGCGGGATGAGGGTGTTGGCAGCAGGCAAAGCCCCTGCTGTCCAGTATGCAGTGCAGACCCCATCATGGCACACATCACTTCACTTGTCCCATCAAGGCACGCCTCCTGGACGGCCTCAAAAAACCCCAATCATGACACTGTTTTCCAAGCCATGGTGGCACATGCTCCATCATATGTGCTCATTGTGGAACTAACACCACCCTCTGGGACACTGCCTCATGTGCTCCCATCACAGCACCCTTCATCTAACACACCCTCAGCAGGGGACCGGCTCCATCTCATGTCCTTTGGTCCCAACATTTGGCCCCCACGGCACTACCTTCCACCTCAACCAGATGGCTCCAGGAACCTCTGGGAGAAGCTGGGCCGCTTTTACATAAGACTCCCCCAGGCCGAGTGTGTCCCGAGTCCTGGAGGAGGGGCAGTGGCTGACGGCTATGACTTCATGGTGCCAGCAGGGGGCGCTGCCTGTTGCTCAGCCACAGGCTGTCTCCACTGCTGCTGCGGTGGCAACTGTGGCCATGGCAGCCTCCCCACACCCTTCCCAGCGCTGCTTCAGGCTCCCCCTCCTCCTAGAGGTTATCAGATTGGGGTACCCTGAGGTTAGGCAGTGGCTTCGCGCCTCAGACTGGGTGATGCCCGAGGAAGTTGTTTATCCTTAACCCTCCAAAATCCCCACAGAGGGAGTGGCTGGTTTGAGGAGTAGCCCATCACCTTAAAGGGGACCCCATCAGGGTATAGGCGCTGGAGCTCTGACGGGAAAAAGCCATCCAATATGTCTCGGAGGCAGCGCTGCAGGGGGGAGAGGAAGGGTGAGAAACGGGCTGGACCTGTGCGGTGGCCCCCACCCTGCTTCCTGTCTGGATGGCAGGCCCTGGACCACTGGCTTCCTTACTCAGCGGATCACGCTGGCCCAGGACTTGGCACGAGTGGGGGTGGGGGGCTCTGCAAGTTCTGCATGGGTCTGGGTGCCTGTGGGGGGCAGGCTGGGCCGGAGGTGAGCTGGGTACGCTCCAACTAATGGTGAGCAGAGGAGGTAGCACAAGAGGGGCCTGAGTGTGCACAGGCCTGCCTCCCCTTCCCTCCCCCCACTTCCTACCTGTGTGGCGGGATCATAGAAGGGCCGGAAGGGCCCATCAAACATCATGATGCCATTCCGGTAGAGCTTCAGCGGGATGGGCTCAAGGGCATGGAGCCGCGTTCTGCTGGACATTGGTGTCATCTGGGTGTCACTGTCTACCACCAGCTCACTGAGATCCTTCAGGCTGGCCAGCAGTCTGTCAAAGTCCACCTCAGGGGGCACCAATGAATCCCCTGGCAAAGAGGATAGATACCCGTGAGCCTCTCTTCATAGCTGCCGTGGGCCCTGGCTTCTATGTTCCCTCCCATGATGGGCAGTAGCCTTCAGTGACCACCTAGAAAGGAGGAAGGACAACTAACACTAAATAATTATAATAATAGCTGTTCTATTGAGCATGTACTTTATGCTAGGGGTTTAATATCTATTATTCCATTCTCTTCTCATTCTAACCCTATGCTGTAGGGGCTTACCTATAATCAGCCCCATTTTTCAGATGAGGAAACTGAGGGTTAGAGAAGGCTAATGGCTTGCCTAGGGATGCACAGAGTAAGTGGCAGGAGCAGGATCTGATCCCAGGTCTGTCTGTGTCAAGTGCAGGGTTAGCAGCGAGGGTCCTGAGAAGATGACCATGTGAGACCCAGCTAGGAACGAGCTCTCTGTCCGTGTTAGTTATTGTTACCAACTCTGCCTTACACAAACGGTCCTCAGGCCAACCCAGAGGCTATGAGGCAGAGGTTATTTATCTCCATTTTACACATGAGGAAACAGGCCCACAGAGATGAAAAATGACTTCTCCCAGGCCACCTGGCAAGTTAGAGGAGGGGCTGACTTTAGAGTCTGTTTCTCCCACCCATCTGCACCATGAGGAGAGAGGCCGGGGTGAGGACAGAAGGCTATTGAGGATGTTGGGACAGCTGCTGCACAAAACATGTGGGGCAGACCTTGGATTGTGCAGCTATTTCTGGGTCACAGGCCCCTTTGAGAGGCTGACTGACAGAAGCCCTGGTCTCCTGTTCTGAAAAGTGTGTGGCATATACAGCTGTGCATACGGGGCAGACGCCAGAGCAGGAAGGGTAGCGAGCGGGCAGGTGGGACGCTGGCAGAGGACAGGCCAGGGGCCTGTTCTTGGTCCTTGAAGGGACCTGGCTCCCAAATAAGTCATCTACTAGGGTGTAACCCCACCAAACACCAGTGCCTTTCTGGGTCTTCTTGGAAGCTGTTTTTCACCAAGACAGCCAAGCTGAACAGGATGTGGGGCAGGTGGCTCTGTTTCCTGTTGTCTTTCCACTGCTGAAACGGTAGGCCCCCGCTGGCCTCCTCACCCCACTACATTTCCTACTGTTGTCGGGGTTCCACTTGCCCTCCACCTCCTCCAGGGGTCCCCCGGAGTCCCTGAGATTCCCAAGAAAAACAAAAAGAACACAGCATCCCTGGTATGAGTCAGAACAATGTCAGGACACTTGAACTACTTTCGGAACACATTGATAAGCCTAAAAATAACAGAAAAATTCATCTCCTCAATGCCTGCCCTGGTGCTCATATTCTTACAAATGGGGAAGGGAGGCCTAGAAAGGTTAGGTGACTTGGCCCAAGCAGACCACACCGAGCACAGCCAGGACCATTAGATACCTGACTGCCAATCCAGCTGTCTCCCGGGGCCAGGGCTTTTTCAGGGAGCTGATGAGTATGGGGTGGTTGCCAAGGGAAAGGGGCAGGCAGAAGCCCAGGGGAGGATGCCAAGAAGAAAGGAGAGGGGCAAGAGAAGTTTGCTGAGAAACAGCCTGAAGGCTCTCGGCCGGTGAACGAGGGCAAGGAAGTGAAAGCAGGGTAGGCAGGGCAGGTATCGGATGCAGGTGAGCAGAGCGGAGACAAGGGGCCCAGGGGAAGAAACCACAGCTCTGGGCAATGCAGAGCTGAGAGTAAGGCAGGAAGAGACTGGCATGGCCACCACAGAGCAGGGAGTGTGGCCCAGAAGCCTGGCCCGGGGCAGCTGGGTCACACAGGTTAAGGCAGGTCAGAGGTCAAGTGGTGCCTTTCCTCTCTGAACTGCAGCTTTCTTTTCCACAGAAGGGTTAATAGAAAGCTTCATCCTGCCGACAAGATCCAGCTGTGAAGAGATGGTAATGATGACTCGTGAGTGTTTACCTCATGCCAAGCACCAAAGGCAGGTACCACCACTCCTATTTTACAGAGGAAAAAGGAGCATGCAGCTTGCAGGGTCCGGGTGACCACGCAGGCTGCCACTCGGTGTTGGTTCTTCAGACACCGCTCGCTGGGATCCCTTTCCAAGAAGGGGCACAGTGCCGCGAGGCACTCTCTGAGGCCTCATTCAACTTTGAGAGGCCATGATTTTATTAAAAAGGGGGGTAGGTAGGCATGGAGTTCAAGTCCAACCTCCTTGGCTCAACTCCCGAGACCCTCAGAGCCTGGGCTCACCAGGCTCCCCTCAACACCGTCCCCCTTCATGCTCTGGAGCCACACTGCCAGGGCCACTGCTTCCAAGCTGTGTGACCCTAGGCAAGGGGGCCCATCTCTCTGGGCCTCAGCTTCCTCTTCTATAAAATAAGAACAGTAACAGTCCTCACTTCACAGGGTTGCTGTGAGGCTTGGAGGAAGTACCTGGCAGATGGTGGCTGTTGTCACCAACCCCCATCCTCATGCTCACCCTGGGCTTGGGGTATTTCCTCGCCACCTCCTCTGAGAACCCCTCCCCCTGAGGCTGGGCCCGTCACTCCTGGCTTCCTGGAGCCCTTGAGCTACTCCCTTGGCCCTTGTCACAGGCTGCTGTCATTTTCTGTTACTTGTTTGATTTTCCAAACACACCAAGCACTCCTTGAACCCAGGCTAGAGTATCCAGCTCGGGCCTGGACCAGAGCATCCAGGTGCTCAAGCATGTACTGGATCCATCCCATCCTGCCATCCAGCAAACATGTCTGCAACACCCCTGCTCTGCAAGGCCCAGAGAGCCATGGCTATGCTCATGCCCAGAGTCCTGCCCTCGTTGAGACCTCGTTGGGCTCATAACTGCCTGAAGGAGGCAGGGTAACAAAAAATAACAGTGGTGCATGGTAAGTGCCACTGTGGGGGCCGCAGAGCCCAGGGGAGGGCCAGACCCTGTCACTCTCAGCAGGTGAGCAGAGGGCCTGCACAAGGCTGGTTCCCCATACCTTCCCTGGGAGGGCCATCTGCTGCTGTGCAATACCAACGTAGTCCAAGGTGCCCCAGTCTGCCCGTCCCCACTTAGGGCAAAGGCTATTGAACAGGAAATGAACAGGAAATGAACCTACTATTTCCGCATGCCTGCAAGTCACGCCCTGCTCTGGGGACTTTACCTACATTCATTCAACTCTGCCAGGGCCACAGCCAACTCTCTGGCCCCTGCTACTGAGCATCACCGCCCACTCCCGCCTCATCCTGTGCGGAGGACTGTCTCCATGTCCCAGCATGCTCTGATCATCCAGGCCTGGGTACCACCCACCAATCACGTGCATGTGGGCACAGCACTGTGCAGGGCGCTCTGAGGCATCGCAGGGCTAAGCAACAATGGCTCACCACGCGTAAGCCTGCAAGAACACTCCAGGGTGCTCTCAGTGGCCTAGGGGTCAATCGTACCATCTCCTCATTCCACAGATGAGGACTAATGCAGAGCCCCTCCCCACAAGCCCGCGCGCGGGCAGCTGCAGGTGGCACAGTGCCTGGCACAGAGCAGGCACACCATGCACACTTGCTGGAGCAGGTCGGGTTGAAGCTGAGCTTGAAAGGAGGGGAGAAAAGTGGGCAGGGTATTTCAAGGGACACAGCACAGGCCCGAGCGGGGAGTGAGGGTGGGGAGGAGACTAGCCTACTTGGGGTCTAGGCCAGGCCATTTCCAGAGGCTCAAGGGCAAGTGAAGCTGCTGCAGCCCATGAAGTCAGTGTGGCTTCCTGAGCAGGGCAGGGAAAAGGCTCCCACCCGAAGGCAGGAGCCTGGCGCTTGGGAGGAAGGGTGGCAGGTGGCAGGTGGTGGCTGGCAGGGGGAGGGGGAGATGTGGGAGGGCAGGGCCTTGATAAGCGTTGGGGGAAGTGAGTTGCTCAGTTTGGATGGGGGTGAAGGAAGGGAGTGAGGAGCTGAGTTGACTGGAGCTCTCAGCCCTGAGGCTCAACACCTGGTATGACCAGAGCAGGGCTGTCCCTTTCATGTCTTGGCATACCTTGAAGCATCTGGCACTCACCTCTTCCCATCTGATGCTCAGTATGCTGGTGGGGAGGGTGGGAAGGGGTGAATGATCCAGCCCCAGGCCAAGCCTTTGCAAGGCTTCTCCTCTGCAGGGCTCTCTCATGGGTCCAACAGACCCTCTTCCCTAAGGCATGAGTCTTAGGCGTTAGAACGTTTGAATCAGCCCCAGTCCAGCCCAATACAGATGCTGCAGCTTACCATTCACTGGCAGGCTGCCCCAGAGCCTGTGGGGTGTGGTACCCCACATAGGGACAACCAGAGCATCAGGGATGGCAAGAGGCCAGCTTTGTGGATCTGAGGCCCTTGGGGTAGGAGCGGTCTGACATCTGAGGACAAGGCAGTGGAGGAGAGGAAGGGGAGAAGCCAGGAGAGAGGGAATGTCCTAGGAGGAACAGCTGCTAGAAACGAAAAACATGTTGTTCATCTGACAGAAGAGCTAAATGGAGGTTCCTCCAGGTTGAAGAATCAAAAAGCAAAAGAAGGGGGGCCGGCTGAGTGGTTAAGAGTTGGCTTGGGAGCGCGAACTCTGAGCCGCCGGTTCGGTTCCCACATGGGCCAGTGACACTGCGCTCTCTACAGCTAAGATGGTGAACAACAGCTCGACCAGGAGCTGGGCTGCCGTGAGTGGCTGGCGATGGTGTAGGCTGCAGCGGGGCTGCCGTGAGCCGCTGTGAGCGGCCGTCCAATGGCTGGCGACCGACTGCCTCAGCCGGGAAGAGCGCAATGATCACAATACCAACATGGGCCAGTGAAGCGACATCCTCCACAACTAGACTGAAGAAGCAACTTGTCTGTTCCCCTCCCCCAAGTCCCCAATAAAATAAAATTTAAAAAAAGCCAAAGGAGGAGGACACACAGAGGGAGGGTGTGGTTGGGTGGCTTTCATAAATTGCTTTAGCAGTCAGCTTCAGAGCCAGTTACTCTGGGCATAAACAAACAACACAGAGCACAGTGGGGGCTCCTCTCTTTTGGGGGATGTAGAGGGTAGGAATCCATAGAGCCAGGTATGGAAATGAGCTTTCTGGTCTGACCCCCTCCTCAAAGGAGCAGGGAGGCTCTCACCAGCCAGAAGGAAGGCTGCCCTCCAACGAGTGGGCAGGGTCATGTGAGGCCTGAGCCCAGCTCACCACGGCAGGGGCCCTGGGGCACAGTGCCGGCAGGCCTCTGGCGCTAGACCCCAGGGACAGAGCTTCTTACATCTGGCCTCACCTCTCACCTGGTGGAGGGGGGGGCGGTCTCCCTGGAGAACTCTTCTCACAGCACTCCGCCCAGGGTTGTTACGGTATTGAGCTGTTGGCATGCCCAGGCCCAAACTATCCCGGGCAGTGAGGCCATGCCCCCACTGCCTCCTGGCATGACCTGGGTGCCACACAGCTCCCCAGCTTTGCCATGTCCCAAAAGGACTCCGCATCTTCCCCCACAGCCATGCTCCCTAGGGGAATCACTGACTCCTCATATACAATCCATCACCAAGACCATGGACTCTACCTCCTACATCTCTCTGCTCTGCCCCTTCTCACCATCCACCAGTACCACCCTTATGCCGGACACCATCGCATCTGTGCCTGGGTGACTGTAACCACCTCCCAAATGGGTTCTCAGCCTTGAGTCTTGCCTCCTTCACTCAAGTCTTCAGACTTCTGAAGTGCCTCAGTTTTCCCATCTACAAAATAGAATAACCCCTGGCCCACATCAAGGTTATTTATGAAAACAGAAATCTGCAAGTTTTGCACAAATGGGAAAGGGTGCTTTTAGAACAAGCAGTGAGGGAGTTGTGCCCTAAGATTCAAGATCTGGCCAAAGCTCAGGCCTGAAGAGGGGGTAGGACTCACAGGTTTTGAGTCTGGTTTTTTTACCTAGCAGGAAACTGATGAAAACGAGAGAGTATTGTCATCTTCCAAATAGGCCCCTTGGTAGCTACGCGTGTGTTCCCATAAGGCTGCCACTGCCTCTGACTGTGGTAGACAATAGGCGTCCCCATTTCTTGGGCTGACGATGTGCAAGGGTGAGTCCTAGGTGCTGTGTCTAACCCGGCTCCTTATAACTCTGTGGGGAACTGTACACTCCCACTGATTCGTGAGAAACTGTAGGCTCAGAGAACGGAAGTCACGTGCCCAAGTCACAGCTGGAATAGGTGGTGGAGTGGAGATGAGGACCCAGGTTGGACCAACTCCAGAGCCTGGAGAAGTACCTTCTGGACAACAATCTCCATTTTTTTAAGAGAATGGACCCCTCTTTGAGAAATGGCCAGTTCTATGGTCCCAAATCTATGGGGTGCATCCCTCTAGGTATTAACAGTTGAGTTAAACATAAAAAGTGGTGAGTCCCATAGAAGCAGGTCAATTTCAATAATCTGGTTATAAATGAACCTGGAAAGGGAGCCCAAAGAGGGGGCTGAGTCCTGGAATTGAGGGGCAGCTTCCAAAGCAAAGGGATTGCTTTTCAAGGCAACGGCTTTTGGATGGATGACATTTTGTAAACTCTGGTGCCTGAGACAAATGAGGTCGTGTCTGGATATTTGAAAGATGAACAAACAGCGAGTTTAAGGTGAGACCAGAAGAAGAAAGTGGCTGCAGATTAGGTGGTCAGTGATGGAGTCTGAGGCCTTTCCTTCCTGCTCTGTGACAATGGCAAGGTGTGGGATGTCTCAGGGTACCTCATGCTTGGAGGCAGGGGCACGAATGAGATGGCTTCTGGACAGCTGCTGGCCAAAAGGAAGCTGTTGGAGAATTCCCTTTGTAGGAGGGGCTGAGGGGGAACCCCCTACTCTACCTGGCTTCCAGAACTTCTTCGCTGTCATCCAGTCCCTCTTGCCATCTTTTGAGTCTGTGCTGTCCTCCGAGTCTTCCTGGTCCATGGGCTCACCCACCCACTGCAAGCCATAGTCACCGAGGAACCGCTGGAGGGAGATGCCACTGTCAGCTCAGCCCTTTCCCAGGGAAGAGGTGGCATCTGCCCAGTCCCCAGCCTCAGGCCTCCCAGAGCTGACTGGGCAGAGGGGAGGGACCGGGGGGTCTTGGCCATTTCCTGGCTGTGAACTTGGGAAGCCACTTCACCTCCTAGAGCCTCAAGCTCCTCACAAAATGGAGATGACAGCCCCCGCCCCATAAGCTTGTGAGGAGCACTCAGCAAGATAATTCGTGTCAAGAACTTAGCATGGTGCCTGGCACAAGCAAGAACTCACAGAAGGCAGCCACCATGGCGGTGGGGAACGGCGTGGGTCTGGCTGAGTGGGAGGAGGGGCAGGGTCACCCTGCACTGCAGGACTGAAAGGATGTGGCTACACACACACACACACACTCTTTAGGGCTGGGTCTCATATCTGACCACAGGGAAATTTCTGAGTTATTTACACTTTTAGTGGCTGGTTCCTCATCTCCCTTTCCCTCCTCAACCTACTCCAACCCCGCCTCCATCTCTACAACTCCCTGAAACTGCTTCTGTGTGGCCACCAACAACCTACCCAGTGTCAAACCCAGTGGGCACACTTCTGTCTTTATCTCTTGCGACACATGTTGTTCCTTTTCAGTTTCACATTTCCAACAGACGACACTTCGATGCTAACATATATCTCAAAATGAACTGGACCCAAATGGTAATCACCCTGCCCCCACCTCCCAACCTCTCCCCCTTCAGGTCTTCTGCTTTCAGTCAACAGCACCCCTTCCACCTTGGCCTCATCCATGAGCCATTCCTCTGCCTCCCTACGGCCTGCAGGGCCTGCGTGCACCACCTCCAAAGCAGGCTCAAATCCATCCACGACGCTCCGTCTCCGTGGCTGCCACCCTTGTTCGAGCCACAGTCATCTGCCTCCGGGACAATTCAAACTGAGCTTTCCCCCAACCATGTCTCAAACTGAAACCTTCCTGTGGTTTCCGTTCTTGCCGAATGGAATCCAACCCCACACACCGTGGGTGAGCCCGTGATGTGATCCTTGCAGCCTCATCTGGTTCTCCCTCTTGCTCTCACAACCACGCACAAGCCAAGTTTCCATAGTGGGGGGTCCTTTTCGTCTCTTCAGCCTGGATCCCCTCTCCCTGGCCCCCTCCCATCCTCTAGATCTCTTGCCCAATGTCACCCCGCAGAGTGGCCCAAGCCCCAGCTAGTCTCTATTGTGTTACCCACTGAAATATTTTATCGTACTCTCTGTACTTGTGTATCTTGCTGTGTACTTGTTTATGCCTCTGTCCCCTCCAGACTGTCGGCCTCACAAGGGCAAGGACCACGTCTACATCTCAGTGCCTGGGAGATACTTTGTACGACTTTGGTAAATTAATGAACCAATAAGTGTGTGACTGCTGTGAACAAGGGGGCCGTGATGCCCTCTGCCCTGAGGCTCTGGGGTGCTGCCCTCACCCCGTGGCAACTGCTCAGAGAAGCCCTATGGGCTGCCAGCATTCCTGCTAGGCTGCTCAGGAAGCAGCTGTTGTTTCCCCACGTTCTCCCCTCTCTACCCCCCCAAAAGGCCTGGGGGTCGGGGGAGGGCCCTCAGCTGCAACTCGGAGGTTTGCTGCTGTGGTCTTAAATTAGGTTGGGCTTTGAAAACCAGCTGTGTGTGGAGAGGGAGACGTTAGACCCAGGAAGAGCTTTTGGTGGGGCCAGTGAGGGAGTGATGGGCACTGAGGAAGCATGTGTGCCCAGGACCCTCCCTTAAACAGAGGGGCCCTCCAGTTTGAGCCTTGCTGTATAAATGGGGGCAAGGAAGTTGACACTGGGTGACTGAGATGTCACGTTCAGAGGCAGGGGATAGCTCTGAACCAATTCAGTAAACACATATGGCCAGGCACCATGCTCGGTCCTCAGCATGCAGCAATGAACTGGAGGAAAACGGTCCCTCCCCCACTCCCCCGCCACCAGCATCCCGGGGAGTTCAGTCACCCGGGGGAAGAAAGATGAGGCACTAAGGAAGCACAGGATGGAGAGCCTGCCCTGGTCATAGTCAGGGAGGGGCCCCCACCTTCATCTGAGACTGAGTGAAAACTTGGCAGGGGAACGTGAGAAAAAAATGTTTCAGGCAGAGGGATCAGCATGGGCCAAGGTCCTGAGGTGAGAAAGAGCTCAATGTGGTCAAAGAACCGGAGGCAGGGCCCATGGCTAGAGGGGAGAGTGGTGGAAGGTGAGACTGAAGAGGAAGCCCAGGCCAAAAGGAGGGGTGTGCCCTGCCCCAGAAGCCTTTCTGGCTCTTTAAACCCCCAGTTAGTCCTGAGTAGGCAAACACAGAGCAGGGCCCCAGTGTGAGATATGTGGTGAGCGGGGCCCCGGAGAGGTGGGCTCTGACCCAGTTCCTGAGGCGCAGACAGCCCTGACTGCCGCCTCTCTCACCTCCATCTCCCTGACCTGTCGCTGCAGCTGCATGCACATCATCTCCAGCTCTTCCTGCCGCTGCAGGGACATCTGGCCTTTGGAGAGACAGGGAGGGCTTCTGCTGTCCCAGCACAGAGGCTGCCGGGGCCCCTCTGGCCTTGACCAGAGCTCTGTCCTGGGGGTCATCTGGAGAAACTGGCCCTTGAGAACTCGAGGGATCCCCGAGAACTGCCTCTTGGCCTCTCCCTCTGCCTGAAAGGGAACGCCCTGATTGACACTGAGGGGGCCGCCAGCCTCCTAGAGCGAGGCTCCTGAGGGAGCTGTTTCCTTCATGCTTTTGGTGGGGCGCCCTGTGCTTAGGGCTGGGCTACACCTGCACTCGGGAAACTCAGTCCCACATAGGAGGGCACTGCCTTGGGTGTGTCACTGCTCCTCTCTGGGCTCAGCTGTCCAGACCCCACCCCAGGACTCAGCCTGATGCTCTTGGGTGCCCTGATGCCCAGGGGTCACTGGCCCAGGGAAGGTGCAACAGAAGGGCCGACCAGCCTACCGAGAAAGCCTCTTACCGTCTTGCTCCCGGAGGGTCTCTACTAATTCTTCCAGGGCCTTTATCTTCTGATCCTGCAGCAACAAGACGGGAAGGAGAAGAGGGAGGGGGCAGGCCTGGTGGTTCCGAGACCAATGGAGCCTTTTCCAGAAGGAAAGATCCCAAATGTTTGCCTTTGTGGGAGCACCGGGGACCTTCAAGCCTCTGCCCCTGCCACCCTTTGGCACAGCCACTGCTCCTGTACCTCAGGTGATCCTTGTGGTTCCACTGAGGTGAGGGAATGGTGTGGTGCTCCCGAGTGCCCCAGCACTCAGCAGCCACTGCTGCCGCCCAGTCTAAGGTCTATGAGCCCTGCTCAGCTGTGAAGAAGACCCTTAGCCTCTCTACTCAGGCCACAAGGACCCAGATCAGTCCCAGGCCACACCTGGTCCTCGAACTGGGCAGTTCAGTGTGGGAGATGGTTCTAGAACCTAGCCACCCTGCTCTATTGCAGCAATAGTCTCACTGGCCACCCCAGTTTGGGCCCCTCCAACCCTGACCCTGGCCCTGTCCCCGCTGGGGTCCCACCTTGGACAGTATCTCGTCAGTCTGGGCCTTCACCTGCTGCTCCAGATCCCGCACCTTCCTTGTCATGGTCGCCATCAGCTCTGGGTCTTGAAATACAGGGACTGCCAACCAGACAAAGTTCTAGAGCCCAGGCCTAGAGACGAGGCTGAAGTATGGGGATCCAGGGGAGGGGGAGAGGGATCCCCAGAAGTGGAAATAAGAGTAATAACAACAGCTGCCACCTAGGTAACAGGGATCAAAACACTTTTCATATGTCAACTCATGCAGTCCTCACAACACGCCTCTGAGGAAAGGAACTGCTTTAGGAAACTGAGGCACAGAGAGAGCAATTTTTCCAACGTGTATGAGTAAGTGGCATGACATATGGGTCCCACTACCTCGAGGCACTGTCAGAAAGTTCACTCTCAATCAAATCAAGCCTCTAACCCTCACCCCAGTTGGCTGAATCTAGATAGAGGGAATAGGGGTGTTCGCTGTACTACTAGTTCCACTTTTCCGTACACTGGAAATTTTTCAAATTAGTAAGTTTGAGAAAAGAAACCAAGAGACACACATGGGAAGAAGCAGGCATTCTTTGTGTGTATGAAGCAGCAACTGCAGCCGCCACTGGGCAACCACGTGGGGCCGACAGGCCAAGGATGGCTCAGCGGAAAGACGGAGAAACATGAATTTTTGATGATGACTTTGAGTGGCTGGGTTGACAACCCTTGAGCTGCCTCCTCAGGTCTTCTTGGTGTGTGAGACGATAAGTCCTCCTTAATGTTCACGCTAGTCGCGTTAAGGGTTCTCTTTGACTTGTAGTTAAAGGTTTCTTAGCTGATGTGGACATTTGGGAACTGCCAGCACATAGAGGTCAGCATGTGTATGGGCTCGTAGGCAGAGTGAAGAGAGAGAACACGGGCAGGAGGAACATCACACTGAAAAGCTGGGAGGGTAAGGAGGAGCCAGCAAAGAGAGCTGAGAGGAAAAGGCTGGGAGGCAGGAAGATATCAGAGAGAGTGGTGTCATGGCGGCCAAGAGGCTGGGGTGTTCTGTGGAGGGACGTGTAAACCACGTGGAATGCTGCTGTGCAGAGAAGAGAGATAGGACAGGTTAAGTCCTCATTTTTTCACTCTGGGGGAGGGGCAGACACTGTGAGAGTGGGGTGAGGAGTGAATGGCAGGGGTGAGGTCCGAGAGCACGCTGACAGCTAAGTGGAGGAGCTGTTTATTGTGGTTACTTATTGAAAGTGTCCCCAAGCTGGGGTGAAGGCGATCCTGGCTTTGTGACTGAATGGCTGTGGGGCCAGGCTCTTTCGGTCTCATTTTCCACCTCAATTCCCCGCCCTACCTGGTAAATGGATGGGTGTTTGGTGGAGGATCGATCGCCTCATTGAACCCTCAGTTCAACATGCTGACCTAGGTGTTCCCATTCCCACCCACTTCACAGAGGAGGAAATGGAGACAGAGAGACAGGAAGTTGCTTACCCAAGACATCTGAGCTAGTGGAGAATTCTAACCTCATCTCCAGCTCCTCCAGACTCCCAGCTCAGACTCTGACCCTTCCCAGTGCTCCACACAGCTCATCCTGCCGGCCCATGTCTCCCCTTTGCCCAGGCCTGTTCAATCCTACCTCCTCTGGGGTCACCCTGATGAGACCCATCCCACTTTAGGCACCTCCATGTTCGCAGTATCACCACAGCCCTTTGGGGATGGTGTGGGCCAGGTGAGGAGGGCCGTCTAGGGGACTTTGAGCCTTGCCCAGAGCCCTGCAAAGCAGGAAGCAGATGGCTGAAGGCCTTCATTCTTCTCAGACCCTGAATCCTGGACCCATTGACATCACCCCTTACGGTGTGACTCCAGCCAGTCCACTCCAGAGGCACTAGCCACAGCCCGGCCAGAACGCCTGAGCTAAGGGCAGGGCCCATGTAGCTTTACCTAAACCAGGCCCTGAACAGGTCTGGGGGCTACAGGCACATGGCCAGTCAGCCAGAAGTGGGAGCAGCTGCCTCCAACCCAGCAGGCGGGAGTAGGTGCCATGACTTTCTGGGCCTCGCTCCTTCTCTGGGACCCTCTCTTCCTGCTGGGACCCCAGACCCCTTTAGGCCTCTGCTCTCACCTTGCCTACTCACGGGGGCACCTATGCCGCCATAGCAGGAAGGGACAGAGATCCTTTCTTCTGAGCCTTGTCCATCATTCAGCATGTCCACCTCATCTTCTGCAGACAGGGATGTCCAGGTCACTGCTCTGGGCTAAGGCCCAGGGGAAACTGGGGCCCTGGGCCCCGGCCAAGATGAAACAGCCTGCACTCTATTCCCACAAGCATGAGGATAAAAAGCTTGGGATGTTGGCGAACAAGGATCCAACCAGAACGGGCCTCTTCTTAGAGTTCCCCAGGCTGGCTCCTGGGGGGACCTGAGTGACCAATGCCAGCACCACGGTGGGGGCAAGAGTGGGGCTGGGATACAAAGATCGGAGCCTGCAGGAGTCAGGGTAGCCATGTGAGAACAGGGCTTCAGTGAGAAAAGGCTATTATGGGCTGGAGGAGGCTGTCAAGGGGAGGAGGGCTGGGATTTGGCCCCCTCATGGAGTCGTGGCACTCACGGGCCAACCCCACAGTGGGTGGAGGGGTTCAAATGTTAGTGATAACATATCTGCTACGGGTGTGGGGCCTCCTAATCTGAGATCTGCCAGGAGGAAGCCCTGGCCTCAGGGAGGGGTGAGAGAGCTGCTGGTAACACTAGGTTAGGCCAGCTGCTCTGGCTGACAGAGGTGTTCATCGTGCTCTTCCTCTCCATCTGCCCAACCACAGGAGACGCAGCAGATGGGAGGTGAGGCGGACACAGGGGCAGAGCCCACACTTACCGTCTCCATAGAGTTTTATCCCTTGCCTCCTGGGAACCCGGGCAGGAAGGAGAAGAAAGACAGACAAGTTAGGACCCCCTGGAATGTCACCAGGGGAGAGGCTCTGGGCAGCAAACCCCCAGCTGAGCCTTAAGGAGATGGAGGTTGAGCCTCTGCCTCCTGAGGACATCTACCCCCAAATCCCATGCTGGCACTAGGACGAGCCAAGGGGCAGGCTTTCGGGTGTCCAGCTCCTCCCAGCAGAGAAGGGTGGGGAAAAGCTGGAGTCCAGGCAGGGTCTTGGGTGGAAGACGAAAAGAGCTCCAAGTCCAGGAGCCCAACCCCAGCTCTTATTCGACATGGCTGAGGGAACCCAGGCCTGGCACTCAAACTCTCTGGATTGTCTTTCAAATGACTCAAGTGGTGTTCAGAAGAGCAAGGACGGAGGTTTAAAGAAATGCTTTGAAAAGATGAAAGTGCTAGATAGACATAAAGGATTCCTTTTACTGAGAGCCCAGCACGTGAACCGGCCCAGAATAGGCACACCGCCAGTGTTTACAGAATTAGTGCAAACGAATAGGAGCTGGGTGCTGAACCACTCCCACAGGGCCCACGCCTTATAGAGGCCACAACCCAGTGTATGCCTGACACAATGTAGAGCCTTCCAGAAGGTAGAGAGAGATAAGGTAGCCAGGGAAAGCTACGTGACTCCTTATTGTTCTCCCCAAGACAGGGAGTCATTCTCCTAGTCCATGGGAGTGGCAAGGAGGAGGCAGGAGTATGGACACAAGGGCCCCGGAGGCGGGCCCCATACCCTGAATTCACAGGCTTCGACTGCAGAGGCACTTTCCGGGTCTTGCCAAGGGAAGCCAAAGGCGAGCTCATAGTTCTCCTTTTAGATTCTAGCTGTCAGGAACTCCCTGAGTAGAAAGAGCAAAGTCAGTCCTTGGGACCAGTCTCTCAGGCCCAGGCAGTGGCCTGAAACTGTCTTTTCCCTGGCTCCTTTCCTACGAGGGAGCACTGTCCAGGGAGCAGCATCCTCACTTCTCCCATTGGCCCTGCTGAGGTTTCTGGAGGCAGTTGGGCCTCAGGATTCCTGTGTTAACATCCGCCTGCTCCTCTGGATATCCTGCTCTCTGCGGACTCTGGAGACCTGTCCTGACAAGGCTTGGGCACAGGCGATGGGGGTGGGCTAGGGTGCAGAGAGGAGCAGAAGCCTGGGGTTTTCCCCAACTTACAGCCCAGGCATGAGACTACCCAGGAGGCCTGAGGCTTTTGTCCATCCATCGAGGAATGGGTCAACACAAAGCCCAGGGGTCCCCTCCCCTCTGACCAGACCCTGGCTGCCACCCCAACATCGCAGAGCCAGAGAGGTGTAACCCAAAGGCAGGATTTGACCAAGACACAGTCCACATGGCAGGGAAGTCAAGAGCTCAGGCTCTGGACAGGTTCTGCCATCCACCATTGTAACTCATGCCTCGGTTTCCTTTGTTGTACAGTGGGGATGGTAATAGTACCAAGGTAGTAGATAGGGTTACCCAGGGGATTCAGAGATAACATACATGAAGCACCTAGCCCAGTGCCACGCTCAAAGGAAGCACTTATAAATGTGAATTATGGCTGTTGTGGCTTTTGTTGTTATTGGCACACGGAGGGCATTCAAAAATGTTGGTTTTCCTTCCTTCCCTCTTCCTTCCGGATAGACGAATGCACACCAGGGACGTAATTAAAGGGTACTACTCTAGTCGGTGAATTAATTAGTATATTATGTGGCTAATATCTAGAAGTCCTAGAACCCGCGGACCTCCATCAGGGCCTGAATCGAGTCTTTTGTTCCACTTTGGAAATGTGTAGCAGTGGCCTCTACCCTACCCCTGAAGCTGCCCAGCAAGGGGACCTGTGCCGCCTGGAAGCAGCCTCCTCTGGAGTTTGGGACTCATGCCTGGAGTTTGGGACTCATGCCTGGCCCCTTCCTCCAAGGAGCCCTCCAAAGAAGACCCAGAGTTTCCTTGACCCCACCAACCAGACTCCCAAATCTGCCCCCATCCTGCCTCAGCCCCTACTGTCTTGTCCAGGCATTCTCATGGTTTGTGAGGCCAAGTGTGACAGCCCCTCGTGGTTCCCTTCACCCATCTCCACATGCTGCCAGCGGGATCCTCTTAAACGCAAAGCTGACATGTCACTTCCCTGCTAAAAGCTCCCGATGGCTCCTTCTCACCCACAGAAAAAACTCAAAATTCCTTAACATGGATGACCTGGTCCCTGCCTATGTCCCCTGACCTCACCCTCCCGCTCCCTCTCCTACACATGAGCTACTCTGAGCTGCCAGTTTGGCCTCAAATACACTAGGCCTTTGTGCACATGGCTGCCGGCCTGGAACCCCCTCCTGGTATGGTCTCCCCACTCCTAACCGCACCCTTCCCTTGGTTGGGCTAATTCCTTTTCATTTTTTTCAGTTTGTTTTTGTTTGTTCTTTAATTGTACTTTAATTTTTTACTTTAAAAGTATAACAGATTCACAGGAAATTGGAGAGGTCTTGTGCATCCTTCACCCAGTTCCCCCAATAGTTTACGTAACTATATGTGGGTATCTCTCCATGCCACGTCATTCCATTTGTAGATTCATGTAACCACCACTGCAATCACGATACAGATCTGTTATGTCACCATAAAGATCTTCCTCATGCTTCTTTATAGCCACACCCATCCTCCTCTCTCCAGCATCCTAACCCCTGGCAACCACTACTCCGTTTTCTATCTGTATTATTTTCTTAATTTAAGGTTATATAAGGTTATATAAAGGTTATATAAATGGAATCATCCAGTATGTAAACTTAAAAATAAAACAGCTTTATTGAGATACTACAGTTCAACTTAAAAAAAAACAGCTTTATTGAGATACTACAATTTAATACTTTTAAAGCATACTATCCAGTGATTTTTAATGAATTTCATGGAGTTGTAAAGGCATCACCACAATCAATTTTAGAACAGTTTCATCACGGTAAAAGGCCCCAGGCACTGTGTCTTTAGTGGCTAAAACTGTCCTGAATGAACTCCCACTAAACCTGATTAATCCTTCCTTCTCCAAACTCTCATCACTATAGTGACCCCTCAAAAGAAACTGGTCAAAAAGACAGAAATTAACCACTGTTGGTGGGAATGTGGGGAAATTGGAACCTTTGTTGGACTGTAAAATAGTGCTGTGGGAAAGTCTGGCAGTTCAACCAAAGATTAAACACGTTGCCTTATGGCCTAGCAATTCCACTCCTAGGTGTATACCCAAGAGAAATGAAATCTTATGTCCACAGAAAAACTTGTGTACACATTCATAGCAGCATTAGTCACAGGAGCCAAAAAAGTGGAAACCCAAATGTCAATCAACCAATGAGTAGATAAACAAATGTGGTATATCCAAAAAAGTGGAAACCCAAATGTCAATCAACCAATGAGTAGATAAACAAATGTGGTATATCCAAAAAAGTGGAAACCCAAATGTCAATCAACCAATGAGTAGATAAACAAATGTGGTATATCCTTATAATGGAATAATATTTGGCAATAAAATATGAATGAAAAACATACTACAATGAGAATGAATCTTGAAAACATTATGCTGAGGGAAAGAAATCACAAAAGACCCTATATTGTTGATTCCATTTATATGAAATATCCAGAATGGGCAAATTTATAGACAAAATAGCTTAGTAGTTACCTAGGGCTGGGGGCAGCTGGGGAGTAAATGTTGGAGGGGGGGGTAATTGCTAAGGTGTCTTTTTAGGCTGATGAAAATGTTCTAAAATTGATTGTGGTGATGGTTGCACAATTCTGTGAATATACTAAAAACTACTGAAACTTACATTTTAAAGGGGTCAATTATTGTGAATTAGATCTCAATAAAACTATCATAGAAAAAAAAAAAAGGACCTGGTCTCCAAACCCAACTCAACATCTTCCCTCAAAATAAGCTCCTCTTATTTCTCCCTTCTTAATAGGACCCCAACATCCCACCACAAAACTTTTCTCTTTCCTTCCTTCTTAATCCCATCAGCTACCAAACCCTGCAGGTTAACTTCTGTAATATCTCTCACACAAAGCTCCTCCTTTCTATGCCTACTGTTGGCCATCCTACTGGGGCTCTCACTGCCCTCTTTGGGGGGCTGTCACAATATCCCACAATTGACTTCCCTTCTTTCAGTCTCACTCCAGGCCAATCCAACACACTATCTCCTGATCAATTTCCCTATGTATCATAGGAGACCCCTGAGGGCGGCGACTCTATCTTCCCATTAGTCTGGGGACTCTTGTACATGGGGCTGTGTCTCGTATTCCCTCAAACCCGGGTTCCTTAGGACAGAACCATGTCAATTCCCTTCACTTTGGCGGCTTCTAGGGGCAAACTGTGTCTTCCCCCTCAGGCCAGGGGCGCCTACAGGTTGGGCTGTCTCCCCCTTCAGACTCGGGCTTTGCGGAGAAAGCTGTGTCCTACGCCTTTCCACCTTTGGGACCCAAGTCAGGACTGTGCCTGACTGACAACATCCTTCGTCACACCTACTCGATCTATCAGCTCCCCCTAGGCCCGGGTGCTCTCCAGCGCCTACAGAGCCCAGCAGGCTGCACGCCTTCACTCCCTAGATCCCCAGCTGGAAGCGCTCACAGCGCGACTTCTTTCACCACCAAACCCCGCCCTGGGAGCCGCGTCGCCTCCTCCCGCCTCCACGCGTAGCCATGGTAGGCAGGAACCGGAATCCACTCCCAGGACACGGGGGACTGCTGGGGAGCCCGGCCGCAGGTTCTCGGGGCTCGGGGAGAGGCCCCCGCCTGCGTGAGGGGCTCCGCGGGCAGAAAGGCATTGGATCGGGACTCACCACGCAAGGCCACGGAACCGTCCCGCGGCGCCGCCATCTTGTTGTCACGCGGTTTCCCAGGCGACCAGGACCCGTGCGCTTCTCATTGGCTCTCTGAGCAACCAACAGGCTGCGAGAGCAGGTACAGCCGTCTGTACTCGAATTCTATTGGCCTACAGAGTCTAAACTCTTCGAGGGATACTGTAAGTCCCAGAACCCACCGCTCTGAGCGGACTCAGGGTCTGCTGAAATGGAGGGATCGTTGGTATCACCTCGAGGGGCAGGCAGTGGAGAACCTGGGATTAGATTCATGAAGTTGCTGGAGGCCTCTGGACCTGAATGTATAATCTCGATACTGCCACTATTTTGCTAATTTGATTTTGGGGGAAATTATCCTCTGAGCTGTTTTCCCATCTGATCAGTACAGTACTGGAGCGGGAGGGGGCTGTTTTAAACATGAATTGAAATGATGCAAGTACTTAATAAATGTTTCTTAAACCAGAATTTCTCTGCTAACCTCTGGACCAGATGACGCCCTGAAGGGACACTCAAATTCTAGTTCCTTTGTGTAAAAATTCCAGTGAGACACCCTCCCTGAGCCTCATCTATAAAATTAAGGTGTTAGATTAAATGAGAGCAACCAGGCAGTTTAATTAAGAGCATGGACTTTGGCCTCTGGAATCCTGGCTCCTGACTTGTGTGTCCTTGGGCAAGTTATTCACCTTAATTCATCTGTAAAATGGGGATAATATCCACCCCACAGGGTTGCTGTGAGGATTAAATGAGATAGTGCATACAAAGTACCTGTCCCAACATCCATATGGAGTAAGTTTTCAGAAACATTTCCTGCTTTTAACTGTCATCATCCCTCAAACTTCCAGGTGTGATACTTTGGGAGTCTATAACTTCTGATCTCAGGATTTTATGAGATCAGGATTCACTTTATGCCTGGGTTCAACCACCAAAGCCCTATCTTTGCGTATCTTGGACTGCATTTTTAAATATTTTCCATTTGCCTTTCTAATCTGCATTCAGGGGAGGGCAGGTTCTTTGAGGCATTCTTTACACACCGATTGGAGGCCGAAGGGAACTACCAATTAATGAATGCCTTCCAAGTGCCAGGTGCCAACATTATGAGGTTTACAGATGAGAAAACTGAAGCTCAGAGAAATATGAAGTGACTTGCTCAAGACTATGCAGGTGGAAAGAAGTAAAAGTGGATTAAAACCCAGGACTGTCTGCCCATAGAGCCTATGTTCTTTCTAGAAGCATCCACTTTAGTAGAACAGGCAGGCAAAGATAAGCCGAGGTGCAGGTGGTACAGGCCCACTGCCAAAGGAGGGGTTCAGGTGGAAAGTATACCTGGAGGTTGGAGGTGGGAGAGCTTTCTTGCCACTGAGCTGCTCCCAGAAAGTTCTCTGAGGCTTGAGGTATATGAGGAGAAAGTTTGAGATCATGCCAGGGTCAAGTGTTTTTTTGGGGGTTGGAGCCATGGTCAGGGGATTAGCAACCTTATACTGCCACCTTGCTTGTGTTCCTTCAGCAACGACCAACAGCATGGGAGACGGGGCTCTGGCCCCACGAGACCTGCTGTGGCCTCCCCACTGCCTCCTGCCTCAGCAAGACTGGGAAGCATGAATTGGCGTTTACCCAGGCATCAGAATTCACCATATACCTTCCTCCTACCCAGGGCCCAAAGCCTGGCCTGATATTCTGCAGCAGCAGACACTCAGCAAACATCTAGTTTGTGTGCGGAAGATGGGAGCCCTTTAACCTGGCAGGCCAGTTTATTACTTTTTAAATAACATTTATTGGGGGGAAGTCAGAGCCTTATTAAAAGTATACATTTTCATCATAGAAACTTGGAAAATAATAATAGCTATCATCTGAGGATATATTATGGATTATGGGTCAGCATAACTGAACAAGTCTGTGAGGCTCTGTCACTCACTAGCTGGCTATTCCTGCTCAAGCTACATCACTTATCTGAGCCTCAGTTTCCATATCTAAAATAGAGATACTCATAGAACCTACTTCACAGGGTTATTGTGCAAATTAAGTTCTCATAATATTATCACATTATTTTTAAAAGGGTGTTTTCCAAAAACGAAGTTATGATAAGGAATAAGAGTCTAAGCTCATCTAATATTTATATTTCTGACCTATATTTCTCTATCCTTCATTTTAGAGGGTTCTGGAAATCTTTCCTAGGTCTCTCTCTCGGCTCACATAAAATGTGAGTGTTGGGAGGACATTGAGGCCAATCTGTCCAGCTTCCAGGCTTACCCAGGATTCCCTCTGGACCTGTGGGATGGGAGCCATTGTCCTTTTCCTGATTCCATCCCATGGTGGATGTTCACTGCCTGAGCCTGACAATGGTGGAAAGGTCCTGGACTGGGAGGAGGGAAGTCCTGAGCAAGCCTCTTTCTGGGCCTGTTTACCGCCTATAGGCTGAGGAAGGAGAGAGACCCCAGCCCTGGAACTAAAGGGCTCTGGAAGTCTCTAGTCTTGAGAATGGACATAGCCCACTTTGCTTTTAGGTCATTTCCTGGAAGACACTTATCAGTTCTGAGCCCTTTAGGACTAAAGAGTTTATTGGGTCCTAACAGCTCAGGGGGGAAAGGTAAATAATAAAGGAGAGCGAGGTCCTCTAAGCCCATGCATTCCCTCAGCATAAACACCTGGCTCTCTCCCACCTTCCTCCTCTTCTCCACCCACATCACCATGGCCTTGGATCAAGCCCTTATTTAGCATATTTGGGGCCTTCCTATTATAAGTCCTGCCCTCTACCCTTCTCAGTGTTCCAGAAACTATCATGTTCTTTCCTATATTTAGTCCTCTCCTTCCAGTGGGAACATCTTCCTTTGGCTTTTCCCCTTAGGTAATCTCCCTTGATTCTTCAGACCTAGCTCAAATGTCCCCTCCTCCATGAAGAGCGCCCCCCCATTCCCTCAAGCAGAATTACATTCTACATTCTAATAGCCCTGCTGCCATTATAGCATTTCTTATTCAGTTTTGTGATTATTTCGGTATGCATCTCCCTTCTCTCTTGGACTATGAACTTCATCTTTCCAGACACACAGTAGTTATTGAGAAATTGCCTGAAATGTATGAATGGACAGATGAATGGATAGATGAAGATTTACCTTGGAGAGCTCTATGGTGCTATTGGATCACAGACCTCTGTCAGTGAGGATGAAAGATGTAGGGCAGATCACACTGTAATACGCGCTGCAACCCCCTTCCCCTCCCTCCATCCCTACTGTACTCCATTCCATCATTGAGCTCAAGTACATACTGAGCACCTGCTCTATATGGGACTGATAGGCCCTGGGGACAGTCATCAAAGAACACTGTGACATTGAAACAGGAAGTGATCTGAAGTGTTTTGCATAGCTAGGTCCCTCTTGTTCTGCAGCTCTCAACACAAATATTTCCCCTGAATAGTCTTCTCCGAACACTTACCTAGAATATATTCTTCTTCTATTTCTCTTTTCTCACATTACCCTCCTGACTTCTTCATACCATTTATTGAAATCTGAAAATACCATTATTTTTTGGTCTGTCTTTCCCCATTCAAATGTTAGCTCCATAAGAGCAGGAACTCTGCCTTTTGGTTCACTTCTGTGTCCCCAGGGCCTAGAACAGTACCTGGCACACACCAGGCACTTAATAAATATACAAGATTTATGCTATAATATTTTCTTATGAGCTATCTTCCGTGTTACTAATTCTCTCTTCACTTGTGTCTAATCTGGTATTAAACCAATCCACTGAATTCTTAATTTCTATTATTGTATTTTTAAGTTCACAAATTTCCATTTGGACCTTCACTGCAATTTCCAGTTCTCAGTCTTGTCTTTTATGTCTTTAAATATGCTAAACATTGTTATGTGAAAGTTTGGTTGTTAATTCAATTATCTGGATCTTCTGTGTAACTTTCTACTATTTGCTGCTTCTCATGTGTTTGTTTTTTGTCATGTTGTCTTTCATTTTTGTGAGCCCTGGGCTGTTGTTTCCTGTTCACTCTTACCCCTCAGGTGTTACCTTTTATGGTCCCAACCCAAGACAGGGGTGGAGATGAGGCAGTTTATTAGGGTCCTTCTTTCTTAGCAGGTCTTGAACTATAGATTTTTCTTTATAGAAAGCTCTGCTAATTCTCAGCTGTCTCTTCTGAAAGCAGCATATACTTTTAGGGGAAAAGCACCCCCAAATGACGGGCTCACCTCTCTTCCCCTATTCTGCATTAGTAACTCTCCAATACTTAGTCTGCTGTTGCCCCATAATAAGTATTTACTAACTGGATAAACACAGGTATGCAAGGCTTGGAGGTGGGAGTAGTTGCCTTATATTCACCCATTCGTTCGGCTGTCCCTACTCTGTGCCATGTTCTGTGCTATGCTGGGTTATAGAAGTGATGACAAGACCTAGTATCCCTTCAAGGGACCAGACCATATTCTTAGCAGACAATCTTTAGAGCAGAGGCCAACAGAAGAGGCTCTTGGAACACTAAGGAACTTTTTTTTTTTTTTTGAAGGACTTCCCTGGAGGAAGTGAAAAGTTTACCAGGGGAAGTGGTTTCTGAGCTAAGTCTTGAAGAACATATCGCAGTTTGCCAGATAAAATAATTAGAAAGGGATTTCCTTACAGAGAAAACACATGGGGTGTAAAAGAACCTAGAGCAGCTGGGGAGATGCAAGCTGGGTGTGATAGAACCCAAAACATGAGGCTGGGGAGGAAGGTTGGGGCCTTGAATGTCACACTAAAGAGGTTGGCTTGATCCCTGGAGAGAGTTGTAGTGGGTGTGGACTGAGATTTCCCATCTTGCTAGTTAAGGTTCAGAATTCAGGTTTGGAGAAGGTGAATAGTAAGACACTGAAATCAAGAGACAAACTAAGTTCTCTGGGCTCTTTACGCTTTGTGACCAGAATTGTGTCCATCCAGATGTTGTCAAGACAGAACAAAACTGCTCAGAGGGCAGGAGAGGAAAAGGTGTGAAACCCCTCTTCTCTCAGGTATTGACAGATTCCAGACGCCCTTCCATGCCCCAAGTCCTGATGACCCTTAAAAACCCTTCCAGCACCCACAAGACCCCCCCACCACTAGCAGCTCAGGCGCACACCATAGCAGAGGCTCAGATGTAGAAATGAAATGTCTGGGATTTACAAATATGAGCCTGGCATGTAAATACCCTCACATGCATCCCCAGCATGGAGAAGGTACAACCCAGCTGGCCCCAGGGCTTAGCCTGTCCAGCTGCCTCTTCATAAGAGGGGGAAAGATTGCTCAGTATGACAGAGTTGATTTTCAGCAGAGCAATCTTGGACTTCAACATGGGCCTCCTGTCTCCTGGGCCAGTGACCTTCCAGCACCTGCTACTTCCCCAATTCTCATGAACCCCCAGAATCACCCACCCCCACAGGTGTACCAGAGGCAGCTGAGACTTGAGTTAGGGTCCGGAGAGGTGTCTGGCGAAGGAGCTGATGGGGGTGGGCAGTGGTGGGTAGCTGAGAGCTCCTCCCGTTTCCCTCCCCACTTCACCCCGAGGGGCTTCCAAACTCCTGTCCCCTCTCTCTGCACTGCCTAGTTTACTCTTACTAGTGGACTCAGTTCTTTTTAGCCAGGTCTGGAGGCCCCTAAGGGCCCACTCGGTTTTGGTTTTGGTTTTATTTTGAGGCTTGCAACAGGAGGCCCAAAACCATAGAAGGGAAGTGAAAGGGTTCCCTTTTACTAACTGGCGTATAAATGAGATTCGAAACAGACTAAGAAATAGAGAGTGGACCGGCCGAGTGGCGCATTGGTTAAGAGCTGGCTTGAGGGCTGGCCAAGTGGCTCAGTTGGTTAAGAGCTCTCTCAAGAGTGCAAGCTCTGAGCAACAGCGGTTCAAGTCCCTGCCCAAGCTGAGCCGCTGCTGAGCTGCCAACAGGTGGCAGGATGGCTCAGCTATTAAAAAAATAAAATAACATATAGAGCTGGCTTGGGACGCCAGCTCTGAGCCGTAGGGCCCTGGTACAGATCGCACATGAGGGCCAGTGACACTGCCCTCTACAGCTAAGATGCTGAACAACAGCTCAACCTGGAGCTGGGCTGCCGTGAGTCGCAGGCGACAGCGTAGGCTGCAGCCCCTGCTGCAGTGGGCTGCCATAAGCTACCGTGTGGGGCCTGCAGCCAGCATGAGCATCCGGCAGCTGGTGTGAGATGCCATAAGCTGCCGTGAGCGGCCGTCCAATGGCCGGTGAGCCACTGCCTCACCCAGGAAGAGCGCAATGATAATACCAACATGGGCCAATGAAGCAACATTCTCCACAACTAGACTGAAGAACAAAACTACAGCAACTTATCTGTTCCCCTTCCCAGACCCCCCAGTGCTGTTCCCCTCTCCCAATTCCCCAATAAAACCTTAAAAAAAAAAAAAGAAAAAAAAGAAAGAAATGGAGAGAGGGTGAGGCTGGAGCTGGGCTACAGAGCCAACCCCAGGTCCTCCAGGAGGAAGAGGGACAGAGGATTGAGATTTAATCAGTGACTTCTAGGGAAGCCTTGGAGGTTACATACATGGCAGTAGCTCCAGGCAGACCTGGATTCAACTTCCAGTGTGATTGGTCCCCCCATTTATTACCTTGGAAAAGAAACTTAACATCTAAACCTCAGCTTCTTCACCAAGAAAATGGGAATAGTTATAAAACATGCAGAGCCCCACTGAGACAATAAAGTGAGAGAATGTACAAAGAACGAAGAATAGAGCACCATGCAAGCAGCTTTGTGATTCACCTCAGCCCCTACCCCTTGCTGACTCTTCACAGCCATTCCCCACCCCAAATGCCTTCCACTGCAGTTTAGTCACCTGACCGTCCCTCCACTAGCACTCCTCCCATCCATCCAAGATTGATACAAACAACCCATCTTTACCCAAATCACAAAATGCTATGTCTTAAGAAATTCCAGAAATAATTCACTTGTGTTCTCAGTTGAAATGACAAATATGAGGCCTGAAGGAAATGGGCCTACCCAGAAGCTAGGTTTCCGGATTCCTAATGCGGTGCCCTTTCGTTTCCATAGAAATCTACCATCCTGCCCCACCCATCTCCACACCTCAGTGTCCTGAACCCAAGGAGCCGTCTACAACTTTACCCTGAAACCTAAATTTATCCCAACCTTTTCGCTTTCAGCCCCAATCTTCTTAAAAAACATTTTCTATAACTATTTACTATGTGTTGGCACATTCAAATGAGTTATATTACATTGAATCTTCTGGCCACTCTTTTTTCTTTTTTTTTTTTTTAAAGATTTTTATTGGGGTATTGGGGGGATGGGAACAGTGCTGGGGAATTGGAGGAAGGGGAACAGACAAGTTGCTGTCCTTTTGTTCTTCAGTCTAGTTGTGGAGGACGTTGCTTCACTGGCCCAAGTTGGCACCATCATTGTGCTCTTCCCGGGTGAGGCAGATCAGTCCCCGGCTTCTGGAAGGCCGCTTACTGCGGCTGCTGGCCGCTCACGCTGGCTGCTGGCTACATACGGTAGCCCATGGCAACCCACTGCCACAGGGGCTGCAGCCTACGCCATTGCCGTGACTCACAGCAGCCCAGCTCGAGCTGTTGTTCAGCATCTTAGCTGTAGAGGGCAGTGTCACTGGCCCTCATATGCAGGATCCGAACCGGGGCCCTCTGGCGTCCCAAGCCAGTTCTTAACCATCGCGCCATCGCGCCACTTGGCCGGCCCTGGCCATTCTTTTATTAAAGGCTGAGAGGGTACAGTTCCTGGCCCAGGGTCTCAGAGTTTGCAGGTGATTAAACCAAGATTCAATCCCCAGTAGGCATAACTCTAAGGCCAGTGCCCTATTTACTGCCCGCTGGTTTGCCTATCTCCCATTCCCTGGGATTTGGCTGGGTCCCAATCCAGAATGTATCATTAGCCAGGGCCTTAGAACCTAGGGCCTCAAACTAGAGATCTGTAGAAGGAAGCAGCACCTCATAGGCCCGCCTTCCTCTCCATCTGCCCCACCTCCCTGGTTCAAAAGGGGCCTGCAGAGAGCTCTGTGCACATCTCCAAAAGCTGCTGTCAAGACAGCTACTAAGATCCTTCCAAGATGAAGAGCTTCCTCTTCCTCCTATTCATCATCAGCCTCCTGGTTATGACTCAGGTAAGAGCAGCCCTCAGCCACGGGCACTCCCACCTAGGACTCCCCAGACCTGCTGGCAGGGAAGGGAGGGAATGCAGGATCCTGGATACCCAGTCTTCTCCCATGGGACCCCATGCAGACAGGCTCCAGCAGGGGAACCAAGGACTCGGGGTGCCTGGCTCCCAGCCTTCCAGCCCTTCTGGCTGGGGTCAGACTGCTTGAGGGCTGCCCCTGAACAGAAGCCTGTACCTGAGGCTCAGGAGCATTTACAGGTGCCAAGCACACCCTACCCAAGGGGCGCTGTGGAATTATGGGGAGTTAAGAGGCTTGGAAAGACAGCTCTGAGTGAGAGTAGCATCGACCCACAGGGAACCTGGGGAACTGGTCTTATTGGGAGGCTGCCAGGAAGTGTTCAAGTGCAGCCTGCTCCAGTTTTGGAGGTGGCAGGGAAACCCCGGGGTAGAGAAGCCTGGGTGTTTGGGCCTGTAGAGGTGGTAGAAATCTCCCACTCCAGACGTAGCTGGAGTCTCAAAACCAACTGCTATTCCAGGAGGCAATGTCAGCAGTATCGCATGTGCCCAGAGGGCTCTAGTCAGCACAGGAACCAGGAGCCATCATGTTCTTGATCAAGAACAGCTTGATCAAGCATCAAGAAAAGCTTGAGCACCATTAGAAACAGCTTACTTCTCCATCATGAGCAGTTTTAGTTGCAGTTTGATCAAGCATTGAGAACAGTTTGATCACCATCTGGCCATTACCTCGGGGATGAAATCACCCCCTCCCCCCCATCTATTCATTCACCCACCCACACGTTGCCAGTGCCTTCTCACCAGCCCGCAACAACTATGATGGATTCTTCTCCCTATTCAGAAGATGAGCAAACTGAGGCTCAGAGAGGCTAGGCCCCCGGCCCAGCTAGTAAGGTCAAGGGCTGGGGCCACAGGCTCCCCAATCTTCCACATGCTGGAGGAGCTGGTGGCCTGGTGCAGGTAACAGACATGTTCTACGGGAGGTGGGTCAGGGGCTGCCTCTGACTCTGCCTGTGTCAAGGCAGGAAACAGCCAATCGTCTCCACAGGACCTGGTATCAGAAGTCACGATCATGGGACAGAGAAGTGAGGACTATTGTATGGGGGTGGGGGGAACTGTGTCTCTAAACAACAAACATGAGATTCAAAAGTCCTCTGAGCTTGCTCTACTTCTCTTGCAGGTACAAACTGAGGTCTTGGTAAACAAGAATTCCACCAGCTCCACCAAGAATGCGGCCCCAGCACTCAGCTGCCTAGGTGGTGGCAGTGTCCTTCTCTTCTTGACCAACACCCTCATCCAGCTCCTTCACCTCAGCTGAAGTGACATGCCTCAGCCCTGGCCCTGTGTCCCCTGAGACAGCTGCCACCATCGCTAGCAAGAGAAGCCCAACCCCACCCTCCCTACCCCACCCCCAGCCCTGGAATCCTTGGAAAGTGTTGATGCCAGAAATCACCAGTTGTGGGAATTGACAGGCGGTGCTTTGGGAACAACGGCCAACACAGGGAGGTACTGATGTGGAGGGGCTAGCATCACCCAGCTGGGGGTCAATAAAGTTGTCCTGTACTTGGAATGGGGTTCTGTGTGTGGTCACTGGACATCACTGGGCCCCAAGAGCCAGGTCTGCAGTAGCGCCAAGAGCCTCCCACGCCCTCATCAGCAGGAGCTGGTGTCAGGGAGCTCCCATCCCAGCTTCCCTGCCCCGAAGCCCAAATGCTGAGGCCCCTCCCCTTAGGATCACCTTGCAGGGAAGGGCCCAGAACCTACCATCTTCGCCATCCCCTTTAGTTTCATTTGCTTCACCTGTCCCTGAGTGTTTGGGAATGATGGTCCCAGTGGAACCCTCCCCCCACCTAGACCCTAAATCGCCCCAGTTGCAGAGACTCAGAGAACCTTCCCCCTCCCCCCAACTATCTGGGTATCTTCAGAGTGACAGATTCAGAGAGAACAAGCCCCCTCCTAGTCTCTAGGCATTCCCAGCCTCACAGACATCCTCACGTCTCCAACCATGGAGTGGGGAGGGCTGAGAAGAATAAAGAGGCAGCTGTCCACTTTTGCCCTATCTACCTATGGGAAGGGAGATAGAACAAACAGCTGCTCTAACCATTCCTACCCCCTCCTACCCCTCCTGGGTTGGGATGATGGTATTGGGGGCTGTAGAGAGGGAAAGGAGCCCCAGAGAAGGCCACAGTGGCCTTGACCATCTCTGCCTCTTCCTAAGGACCCTGGCCAAGAGGCCGAGAAGTGCCTGCTAAGACTGGGGGACGGAGGAGCTGCTGCTCTTCTCTGTCCTGCCCTCTCTGAGCTGGGGTAGGGACACAGACCCCCTATTCTGGCTTCTTTGACTGAGGCCAAACCTTTAGGCCTTGAGACCAGAGCCGAGGGAAATTGAGACGAGCCTTGGTAGGCAAGGCCCGTAGGGTGTGGCTCCCCTACTCACCTCTCCTGCCCTGCCTACTGTGCCTCCAACCCACTGAACTTCCAACTTTCACCCCCGGACTTGTCTGCATGGCTAGAACGCGGCCTCTGCCACCCTCTAGCCTGGCTGACTCCTTCCCATACTCCACATCTCAGCTGAGCAGCCTGCCGATTCCCTAAATGGTTTAGGTCCTTCCGCTGTGCATCCCTCCACTTCTGTCCTTACCCTGTCACTGAGAGATCACCCTACTCATGGGAATCCTCCGCTGCTGAACCTGTGAGTCCCCTCGGGGGAACTTGATCAAGGGGCCTGGTTCATGTGTGTGCCCCCACAGTTTAGTGCCAGACCTAGATGAGAGCAGGCTCTCAGAACACATCATCTGAGGTGACCGCAGTAAAAACAAAAACACCTCACTCACCAGTTAGTCTGGTCCCAAGGCTCCCTCTGGTGGCAGAGGGAAGCCTTACCTCTGAGTTCCAGACCTGGAGCAGGGAGGGAAGAAGCCAGCCTGAGAGTAGGAAGAAGACAGGTGAATAAATTCCTACCCCACCCTTAAATATTAGGGTGCACAGAGATGAGGATACTGGGAGCGTATTAGAAAACAACTTATATTACAACAACAAAACCTATACAAACATTTCATCCTAGGGAAAGCCGCCAGGGCTGGGAGGGTGAGTATCAAAGCACATGAACAGTCCAGATCTGGGATGGCCTGTCCTCTGCCAGCTCCCACAGCACCACATGGTCCCGGTCATAGCCCCGGCCACCTGGGGAAGCGGGTAAGAGATGGGGAGATGGTCAAAGAGAGCTGGGGACTCCACCACCCTCAGCCCCCACAGGCTGCTTTTCCCACACACCCCCCTGCCTTACCCTTCACATCTAGGATCCGGCCTTCGAACATCTGGCTGCAGATGTGGCCCGATTCATTGATGCTCCACGTCTGGCGGGGCAGGCGGCTCTCAGCCCATAACACCACCTTGGAGCCTGAGCTGGGGGGCCCAATCACCTGCAGGCTCATGGTGTGGGCCACCTGAGGCCCCAAGATTTCGTCAAGTACTATTCCTCCCCACCCTACAGGGACTCCACCAAATCCAACACACCCTGAATCCTGACTCTTATGGACTGTGACTCTGGGCAAATCTCTTAATTCAGAGCTTTGGTTTTCCTGGGGATGGGAATCCCCAAGTGCTGGTTATGGTAAGGGTTCAATGTGAGAAACCATGAAAGGGTTGAAAAATATTAGCCCCTCCAGGAAGCCTTCCATGACTGACTTTAGCATCAGATAAGCTTCAGCACACTTATTGCCAATGTGACCTTCAGCCAGTTACTTAACTTCTCTGTGCTCTGCTTTCCTCACCTCTAAAATGGAGAGTAAAATAGGACCTGCCCATAGTGCCCTCTAAGGATTATATGAGGTAATATAATGTGAAAGGCTTAATGCAGCATCTGGCACAATGCCAGTGTTCCCTCTCATTCTAAGTAAAAGGCAAACCCCCTTTAATAGCCTAGAAAGACCTACACCCCCATAACCTTTCTGATCTCATCTCCTGCTACTTCTTCCCTCATTCACTTCACTCCAGCCATTCTAGTCCCGGAAAATGCCGGACATGTTCCCACCTCAGGGCCTTTACACTTGCTATTCCCTCTGCTTAGTACACTCTTCCCTCAGACATCTGCATGGCTGCCTCCCTCAAATGTCACCGTCTCAGAAAGGGCTCCCCTCACCTATTGCACTTTTTATCATCTAAGGTCCTAAGATATTTTACTCATTTAAGTTGTTTCTGCCTCTCCCCACTAGGATATAAGCTTCAGGATGGCAGAAGTCGTTTGTCTTCTTCACCACTGTATCCCCAGCACCTAGAACAGGGCCTGGCACATAGTAGGTGCTCAGGAAATGTTTGTGGAGTGAATCTATCATTATTAATCAGATCCAAGTTCTGTCACAGAATAACAGAGCTGGGAAGTCCCTTAGAAGCATTTGATTCACCGGCTGAGTGGCTCAGTTGGTTAAGAGCTCACTCAAGAGTTTGAGCTCTTAGCAACAGCGGTTCAAGTCCCGGCCCGAGCTGAGCAGCCGCTGAGCTGCCAACAGGTGGCAGGATGGCTCAGCTAAAAAAAAAAAAAAAAAAAAAAAAAAAAAAAAAAAAAAAAGAAGCATTTGATTCAATGCTCTTGTTTTGCAGATGGGAGACTGAGGCTCAGAGAAGAGCCTGAATTACCCAGGGGTGCACAGCGTGCAGTCTCCACCTCCCCAGTGTTCTGGTGTCTGTGTGTGTCTCTCTGTCTCTCTGGCCCAGGGGTGGGTCCTGTTTCTGACTGAGCTGGGACTTCCTGAGGTTGCCTGTGTGTGCCTGGGTCCCTGATGCCCCTGTCCCAGTCCCTAAACCTGTACCTGGTTCTTCAGCAGCCCATCTTCGTAGTACCAGATGCAGCTGCCTCCAGGTCTGGGCTCGGAGACCACCACACGGCCCGCCTTCATGTCCTCCACGCGCTCAGGCACTGCCAGGAATCCCCCCAGTGCCGCATTCCAGAGGCGGAAATAAGCCCGGCGCTGGTGAATGGGGGAAGCTGAGAGTCAGGGCTCCCTGGGCCCCCAACACCCTCCAGTATCCCAAGCTCCTGAGCCCTCCTTCCTGCCCCTAAACCTTCCTTAGCCCTGCTTTAAGTCATCCCTTATTTCCCACACAAATACCAAGGGCACATCCGTAGCACATGTCCAAACCCACACAGTTCCATGTCCATAGATACCCACAGACATGTGTAGAGGGACACACTAGCAGATGCACTCAAGGTCCACATGGTTGCACAGAAGTTTGCAGCAGATACAATACACGACTACTCACAGCCATGCAAACACACATCCTAACCAATGCACGGGTCCCCCCAGCTTACCCCACACCAGGCACTTATGCTTGCTAAAGAGATGGATGCATGTAGGGACACAGACATGCGCGCGCACACACACACACACACACACACACACACACACACACACACACACTCACACTCATGCTGAAGAGGTACCATGCATGGTCAGACATCAGACCAGGCTCTGACACAAATCAGTTGGGGGCCTCAGATACTGGTGATGATAGTAATAGTAATAAGAATCACAGCTAACATCTGTGGAGTGCTGACCCACTCAAGCACTGTTCTAAGGGCTTTACATACACTATTTATCTTCAGTCCCCCAAACAACTCCATCATGTGTATAACCCCATTTTAAAGATGAGGAAGCTGAGGTCCATGAGCTACAGTACTTGCCCAAGATTGCAGAGCAAATCCTTGTTCACTTCTCTGGGCCTTTTATTTCCCCATCTGTAAAATGTGGGGGTTGGAGATAATCTCCAAGATTTCTTCTAGTACTAATGTTATAAGAGTCTGTGAATATAGGGGCCACACAATATAGGGCCCTCACACTGTGACACTCTCAACAGTGTCACAAACACAGGCACATGTAGTCATAAACACACTCTCACAGATGTGTACACACACACACACACACACACACACACACACACACACACACAACCACAGGTCACCTCCAAAGCACACAGACACATGGACACAAATGATATCAGACACAGAAATAGCCTCAGACGGGCACATGTGCACGCACGCACACCCACACACGGCTGTGCCTCCACATTAACGCGCATGTACAGAAATGAGACACATATCCAGACATGTAGACACAGCGTTTCCCAAAGTGAGGTGTGTTTACTACTGCTGGGAGGTACATGAGATAATTTTCAGCCTTACATGGATAAACTTATTGTTAAAACTTTAATGGTAATGTATATATTATTTTATAATTATTATTTAATTACTATATTGTCTTATAGTAATATATATAGTAATATAATTACTATAGTAAGGAAAAATCATACATCCACATCAAACCCATGATTTTATGAATATTATTCCTTAGGATAAGGCTAGAGTAAAAAAAAAAAAAAGGTGAGTTGATTTATTAGAGAAAAATATTAAGTAAATAATGGTTAAGAGGAATGATGATGTGGCAAAAATCGTGACAAAAGCACACAAGCATTGAGTTTGGGAAACATGGGAAACACACACATCCATACCCAGATAGGCCCACACAGACACGCTCCATCCGACATGCTACCCACCTGCTTGATGGGATAGAGGGAGCCCACCCTCTGGGTCCCACTGTAGGTCAGCCAGTTGGTGATCTCACAGCTGCCCACCAGCCACTGGCGGCCCCGGAAGTCGCTGTGCTCACACAGTACCCAGCTGGGTCCAGCAAGTGCCAGAGACACAGAGAAGACAGATAGACAGACACGGGGGAGAAGGAGGCACAGATGTCAGAACATTCTCCACCTCCTTTTTTCTCTTGCTGGGACTCCTCTGCCTGGGGTTAGGGTCCCAGCGGGGGAGAAGGAGGCTGGAAAGTGGATTTGAGGTTTGCAGGGCAGAGGAGGGTCCTGGACAGCAGCTCCCCCCCCGCCCCCCCCCAGGGTCCAAGCTAAGAGTTAATGACCCTCCTCAGTCTTACTTCTCCCTCCCTCTTGGCTGGGAGGGGAGAGGAGAAGTTGGGAGGGGGAAGGGGCCAGGGACCCAGCACTAACTCACTAGCAGCCCCTAATCCTGTGCGCCCCACAATCCACTCACATGCCCCCCTGGATCCGCACAGACAGCACGTGGTTATTGAAGCCCTCGGCTTGCAGGCTCCGCACCTCCCTGTTGAGCTCAATCTCCTTCCCCTCAAAGCACTCCAGTCCATACAGAAAAATGGAGGGCTCTGAAAAGTGCTGGGGGCAGGGGAGCATGGAGAAGGGGTGAGGCTACAAGAGCCTGCGCTCCAGACTCTCAGCCCCCTGACTCCCAGATGGGGATTTCAGGCCCTCTTTCCTCCTGACTCCTAGACACGCCAGCTGGGTGTCCCCCAGATTCTCAGATACAGAATGTGCTAGACTGGGCCTCCCCTTGCCCCTCAAACCTCCTCCCCAATAAATGGCACTTCTAAGAATAATATTAATACTAAGAATAACATACTAATAATACTGGTAATTATAGCAGTTCTCATATATTCAGGGCTTACTACATGCCAGATTCTGTGCTAAGCGCTTTACCTGACCTTATAATCTCTCAACAACCCTTTGAGGTAGGTGCTATCATTATCTCTGCTTAGCAGAGGGGAAACTGAGGCTGGAGAAGATTAAACCACTTGCTCAAGGCCCTAAAGCCGGGTTTCAGAGCCAGGTCTATCTGCCTTCAGAGGCCAGTGTGTAGTTGTAAGGAGCTTGGACTCAGGAGCTGGGCTGCCTCAGGGAGAACCTGGCTCTGCCTGTTTACCAGCTGTGTGACCTGGAGCAAGGCACATGACCTCTCTGTGCCTCAGTTTTCACATCTGGAAAAGGGAGATAGTAACAGTAACAAACCGTATAGGGTTGTGGTGAGAATTAAATGCCTTAGTATAGGAGGCCTTATAATACTGCCTGGGGGGCCGGCTGAGTGGCTCAGTTGGTTAAGAGCTAGCTCAAGAGTTTGAGCTCTGAGCAACAGCGGTTCGAGTCCAGCCCGAGCTGGCAGCCGCTGAGCTGCCAACAGGTGGCAGGATGGCTCAGCTAAAAAAAAAAAAATACTGCCTGGGGGTGGCCGGTTAGCTCAGTTGGTTAGAGCGCTGTGCTCATAATACCAAAATTGCCGGTTCGATTCCCACATGGGCCACTGAGTTGCACCCTCCACAACTAGATTGAAACAACTACTTGACTTGGAGCTGACGGGTCCTGGAGAAACACACTGTTCCCCAGTAAAATGAAAAAAAAAAAAATTTGCCTGGAGCATGGTGTGTGTTCAGTAAAAGTAAGCCGTCTGTTCATACTGCTGCTGCTGGCCCACCTAGCCAGTCACCAAGTTCTACAGACATTTGCTCTTTAATATGGCCCATGTCACTTCTCTCCCTCTCTTCCCTGGTCCAGGACATCACGATTTATTCTGGCTTACTATAGCAGCGACCCCTTGCCTTGCCCCCACCCATCCGTCCTCCACACGAGAGCAGAGCCATCTTTCTATGTCATTCCTCTCTGCACAGAACCACCGCCTCAGCAGTCCAGGCCCTGTTTCCAGCCCAACCCAAGTGCTAGTTCCTCCTGCCCCTGTATCACTTCTGTATCTGGACACACCACTCTGCACTGTAGTCTTTATGTCAATGTAACCATGGGTTCCTTGAAGGTGGGGCTGGGTCTGATTTATTTCAGTATCCCCAGGACCTATCCTAGGAGGTGCTCAACAAACTTCTAGTAAGTTGAACTGGCTTTGAAGTCCTGGGGTCAGGGGGACCTTGGGTGGTTCTGAGAAAGGCTAGATTCAAGCCCCAACAGCCCACTCAGCAGTGAGAACAGGCTCAGGATGCTCCCAGCTGCACCACCTGCCTCGGGGGTTGCCTGGAACTGGACAGGTGCACTCACCAGGGGTATCTTCCGGAGAGAGCCCAGGACTGTGGAGGCTAGGCAGCCCATGGCCGTGAGAGTGGGGAACTCGCCTTCAGAGAGAATGTGCTGGTCACCCTCAAAGTTCTTCTCATCAAACAGGATCCAGCTGGGGAAGGGAAAGAGTGGGGGGGGGTGTGAGTGGGTGGATATTTGAGCCTGCCCTGTCCTCCGCCTGCCCAGGACCCCTCAGATACAACAAAGTGGATGCACACTTGATCGTGACCCCCAGTCCAGGGCAGGTCAAGGACGAACAGGCACTGCAGCAACAGGGACTGAAGTCAGACTTAAGAAAGAACTGACTGAAATCATACTGCCCTGATTGAGGAAAATTTGGTGATAACAAGCAAAACTCTACGCACAATTACTCAGCAATCCTATTTCTTGGAATCCATCCCAAGGAACCCCTTCAAAAACATGAAATGACACATGCACAAGGCCATTCATGATAGCACTGTTTGCAATGGCAGAGTGGAAACAGTTCAAATGTCCATCAGTATGCAACTGGTTGAATACACTAAAAATCTGGAGTATAATATAACAGTAAAAAGGAATGACGAGGAGCTTTTAAAGAGATATAAAGTGATCTCCACAAATTGTTAAGTAAAAAACAAAACCAAGGTGTATCATAGTGTTTATAGTATGTTCCTTTTTTAAAAATTGAGATATAATTCACATACCATAAAATTCATTCTTTTAAAGTGTACAATGGTCCAGTGGTCTTTGGTATATTCACCAAGTTGTAGTATGCTCTTTTTGTGAAAGAAAATGAGGGAGGAGGGAAACAAAATATATCTGGTTCCTATAGTTATATGTAAATTTATATGAGTGTATATTGGCTTATATCTTCAAAAAAAAATGGATAAACTAAACACTAAAAAAAAATAATAATAGGGCCGGCTGAGTGGCTCAGTTGATTAAGAGCTCACTCAAGAGTGCGAGCTCTGAGCAACAGCGGTTTGATGCCCGGCCTGAGCTGAGCAGCCAACAAGTGGCAGGATGGCTCAGCTAAAAAAAGAAAGAAAGAAAAGTAATAATAATAATAATAACCAATAAGGAGAGGGAAAGAAAAAGGGCAGAGATAGAAGCTAAAGTTTATAAAACTTGACTTTGGAACTGCTAAGAACTGAATTTTGTGTCTCCGCAAAATTTATATACTGAAACCTTAACCTCAAATAATGGCCTTTGGGAGGTAATTAGATTTAGATAAGGTCATGAGGGTAGACACCCCTGATGGGATTAGTGTCCTTGTAAGAAGAGACAGGAGCTCTCTCTCCACCATGTGGGGTCACAGCAAGAAGGCAGCCATCTGCCAGCCAGGAAGAGGGCCCTCACCAGGGAGCTGAATCGGCCAGCACCTTGATCTTAGACTTTCCAGCCTCCAGAACTGTGAGAAAATAAATTCCTGTTGTTCAAGCCACCCAGTGCATGGTATTTTGTTATAGCAGCCCAAGCTGACTACATTGTAAATATGTAATTAAAAAACAGAATTAAATAAAAATGAAAAAGATCCCTAAAAATTGAAATAAATTAAATTAAATTAATGAACCTAACTGTATATCAGGTTGGTGGCATAACCACACAGCAAAATAGCACATTCTTTTAAATGTCTTAATAACATAATATTTTGAACTATAAATGCCAAATGGGATGTAGGTGAATGTCCTGAGGACAAAAAGAACCACGGAGAAAATTCAAACAGCATTCACTGGTTTTTACTGATAGTAGTAATATTAGTATTATAATTTTGAAACACTTAGCATGCAGATTTTGGTCTCTAAATACCATTTTGACTAAAATGAACTACAGTTCATTGAGAAATGGCTGATTTCAAGAATGGACCAAAAAAATGCAAAATTATCCTGGAGCATCTTATTTTACCAGAAAAACAAGGAAGTTTTATACATATATACATAAAAAAAATCTTTTGGGACCATATCAAAAGGACCCAGGAGGTAATTTGAAGGGCCTCCCATTTGCCAAAGATGAAGCAATTGGAGCACACAAACGAAGAGTGACTCCAATGGACTGAAGCATTTCAAATACATAAGAATCCATGAGTTCATAACAATAATTTAAACAAATCTTCATTGGTCAGCTTTGGAGGTTGCTAGAGCACCAATTCAGAAATTATTCTGAATATCGTTTAAGAGAAAGAGGCAAACATTGATCCTTGAGAAAGATCAAACTGCTTTTTTTTGTATAAACTATTACAGGTAAACAAATAGTTGAAAAGGGAAATTCTTCTTTGTAGAAGTAGTCCTGCTAATATATTAGAAAGAATAACAAAAAATTTGGAAATCATCATTTTGTAATGTCTAAAGAAGTAATGGATCTAGGCAATTATCATCAATGGATACTAAAACCATTAAATGGGAAATCTTATGATGTAGGGAATCTTAATATCTATCATTCAAGGTGGGGCAAGCAGACACAGGCCTCCGTGATGTGATACAGTGGGAAGTACACAGCACCACCTACAGTGTCTTGCCAACAAAACAAAACAACCTCAATCTCATCAAGTCTCTAGATCTAACAACCAGTTTACAGGAAGTATGGGGCACAGAAAAACAAGTTAAAAGACACCGCCAGGAAGCAAGAGCCAACGACAAAAGATGGGAAACTCACAGGGCAAACTATTGGGTTTCTCAAACAGTTTGGGGGTGGGATGGGGCCGGGGAGGCTTGTTATACATTAGAGACCAAATACACTGTGCGAACCTTGTTTGAATCCTGAGAAAAACAAACCAATTTTACAAAGGCATTTTCTGAGAAAACTGGAGAAATTTGAACATGGGCTGGGTATTAGGTAATATTAATAAGTTATTGTGAATTTTATTAGCTGTGATAATAGCTTGTGGCTCTGTGTGTGTGTGTGTGTGTGTGTGTGTGTATGTGCATGTGTGTATCCTTTCTTATAAGAGATATGGGATTCTTTATACTATACTATCTACAAGTTTTACATTTTCCATTAAAATTTTATTTTACTTTGTTTAAGATTGAATGAGTCGGGACAGAATAGCTAATTTCAGGGAAGTCTGAGTAAGAAAATCATTTGAAAGAAGGGCCCTCTTCCTGCAGCCCCGATTTCCAAGCTGAGTTAAGCGCTTCAGATGGACAAGTGTGTCCTGCTTCCCGCACCTCGAGCCTTCCCTCCCCCACGTCCTCACCTGCCGCCGTGGACACGGCAGGACTGGGGCTGGAAGGAGGCGGGCAGAGAGGTCTGGTCATCCTCGAATGAGATGTGATCTCCCAGGAAGTCGGGACCAGAGAAAAGCTGAATCTGGGGGTAGAGACGGGAATAGATGAGAGTAAAGGAGGGCGATGGAGTGAGGCAGAGAGAATGGGGAAGAGATTGGAAATGAGGGAAGAGGAGAGAGACATAGGCTCCCACCAGCTCCTTACCTTCGAGACAAAGTGTAGATTGTGCTCTCCGACCTGAAGGAAGAGACCAAAGTTTCGAGACTTAAGGAGTGCACCAGCCGCTAGCCTCAGTTCTGGTTTGTCTCAATATTCGGGAACCTAACCGTAACTCTCCCAGAACTCCGATCCGTATTAGCTCCGCCCCTTCCAGAGGCCCCGCCCCCACGAGCTCGGGACTGGGTCCTTCCAGTCCCGCTCCTCTGCAGTGGGCGCATCTCAGAATCCAAGCCCCACTCTTCCGGAGGCCCCCGCTCCCTGCGGCGGGCACCCACCTGCAGGATCGGCTGCAGCGAGGCGAGGGCGCTGTTGCCCGCACCCCAGTCGTAGCAGTTGCGGTACACGCCCTTCTCCAGCACATACTGTTCCCCGGAGAAGCCCACCTCCTGATAGGCCACCCACCTGTGGAAGGGTGGGACGCGAGTCAGCGGGTGAAGCCGGCACCAATCCTGGAACCGCCCCCAGCCCGCAGGCTCCGGAGGTCACTCACACTCCGCTGAGCACGTGGATAGCCTGCGTGTGGGGTCCGTGTCGCGCCAGCTCCACGTCAGGCAATGGCTCGCTCACCTCTACGCCGTGCCCCTCGAAGTCCATGGCCTCAAACAGCACCACGGCCGGGTCCGCGAAGTCCTGGGCCCCAAGAATAGTCAGGTCTTTCCCGCCTACCGACGGAAACCCCTGGGACTGACCAGGCCCCTGGGAGGCAGCCCACCAAGGGACTTTGGGGTGAGGGGATCGGTGTGGCCTGGGGAAGAGCAGCAGGAGGAATAGAGGCCAGACCTCAGGGAACACTTTCAGGTGCTCAGGTGAACAGGGAGGTGGAGCACAAATTCTTCCCTCAACAAATTGTACCGGGGAAGGTATGGCTGAGGCCAGAGGCCCAATTGCCCTTGCCTACCGTCCGGATGATCCGCAGGGAGGTCAGCGCCTCATCATAGCCTCCCCAGTGTGACCAGTCAGCATATTCTCCCTCCTCCAGCAGATACTGGTGGCCCCGGAAGCCCTCCTTCTCATAGCCCACCCAGCTGGGGGAAGACAGAAGGGAACAAACAGGCTCAGTCACAGGAGGCCCCTAGATGTATAAGGCAGCTAGCTCCCGGCACCCCTAGGCAGCCAGATCACCCCCACCCCCAGGGTAGAGGCCAGTGAGGAGGATAAGGTAGAAGGAAGGGTTCTGAGTCCTTACCAGCCCCCAAGAACTCGCAGGGACCCCACGGAGGCCAGATGGGGGCTGTGGCTGTCCTCTGGCTGCTGAAGGTTGTAGATGTCTCCGCTCACTTCCCAACTCCGGCCCTGAAAATCTGGGGCCTCATATACTACAGCCTAGGGGAAGGGGGTGGTGGGGTTGATGGGGAGTGATCTGGACCCAAACCCAGCCAGCCCAGGATGGCTCTGCCCAGCATCAGCCCAGAGCTAAGCTCTCCCACTCCTTCACTGAGCCCCATGCCCTTATGTAACGCCTGTCACTTCTCTGACCTCTGACCAGGTCCTTATACATCAAAAGCCAGTTCCCAGTGAGCCCATCAGGTTCCACTATCCCAGACCCAGCTTCTGGCCCCCAGGGCCCTCATCTCCCATCTTCCAGTTCAGGCCACCGTAGCCACACACATACACCCCACCCCCCACACCCAAAGGCCCTCTTTGACCCAGAAGCCCAGACTTACCTTGGGTTCCCCTGGCTTCTCCACTCTTGGGCAGCCCTACAAAGGAGACAGAGCTGAGACACCGGCCCAGAGGTTGGGGAAGACAGCTGGGGCTGGTGATCTAAGATTTACTTGATTCTGAGGCCCCTAAAACTGGCTGACCCCATGTCCTCCCTCTCCCCCATCTCTTGGACTAATCCTCCCTTTCCTTAAACTCCATTCCAAGTAAGAGTTCCCAGGCCCTGCCTCTTGCTCCAGATTCTAGGACAAGGCTACTTGGGACCACCTACTCCTTACCAATCTCATGGGCTTCAGGGAGCCCACACTGGAGTTCGATGTACCCCAGGGCTCTGAGGTGGGGTACTCTCCAGGCTCCAGGATGCAGGGAGTGTCTTCAAAGAAAGGTTTGGGGTACAGCAGCCACCTGGGGGGAGGCAGAGAGGCAGCTGTATCCAGATGCCCAGGGACACAGATTGGTAGATGGAAGGGAAGTTTTAGAGGAGAGGGTGTTTTGGGGGAGAGGCCCCTGTCAAGGGGATTCTGGAGAACATTTCAGGTACCCATAATCTTTTGCAGTAGCCACTCTATCAGTCTCCCTTCCTCTGGCCTGGCCCTCTCTAATTTCACACAGCAGCTGGAGAGTTCTTTCTAATAGCACACATACCTGCTTGAACACCCCCCAGTAACTCCCAGTTAGCTCACAATACAGCCCAGCTGCAGTAGAGGCCCATCAGACCTTCCTCCTGGGTCTCACATTTCCCCACTTGCTGTTTTCTCTGGCCGGACTGAACTTTCGAAGCTTAAGATCTCTCACCTCTGGGCCTTTGGGGGTGTTGTTCCCCTGCTAGATATACTCTTTCCCCCATTCATTCAATTAACAAATATTTAGGGGCATCTACCCTGTGCCAGGCCCTGCTTCAGGCATCAGTGATACAGTAGTGAATAAAACATACAAAATCCCTGCCGTCAAGGAGCTTAGATTCTTCTGGGACAAACTCATCCCAGCTGAGGTGTCTCCTCCTGCAGGAAGGCTTCTCTGACCTCAGGCTGGTTTGGTGCTGTGTGCTCCCACAGCTCTGGGCTGCCCCATTCAGGAACTCTTGATTGCCACTGTCTGCTTACTTGCCTGTCCCCACCAGTAGACTGAGGACTTCTTGAGGGCAGGAACTGTGACCTTCTGTGTTACCAGCACAGTGCATATTAAATGAAGGGGTTCCAGAACAGCCCAGACTCACAGTCCTGCAGAGACAGTGGCAGATGCCACCTGCAGGGGCCTCTCCAGGCTCTGGGGGTCCTTCAAGGCCTCGGTTAGCTTCACTTGCTCCCCCTTGAGACCCTCCTCAGAGTACAGTCTGATCTCTGGGGTAATGTAGTCCTGTGGGAGAGGGGTGGGAAAATGAAATGTAAAACAGCACCCCTCAGATACTACCTCCTGCCCTCACCTGCTTCCCCGTCTATCCAGCCAGGCCTCTAGGGGAGCTTCTAGGAAACCTTCGTGGCTGTCTGCCCAGAAGCCGGGAGAATGACTGGGGTGTTTTCTCAAGGTCAGCCAGACAAGTGGAGACCAAAGTCCTTGCTGGTCCCACGCTGGACCTTTGGGACATGAGACGAAAGTTCCCAACAGGTGCCATGCCTTTCTCCTTGTCTCTGGGCAGCCTAACTTTCAGCCTGGTAGAGGGCTGGGGGGGATGGACTGCTTCCTGAAGTCTCACTTTGACCCTTCCTTTATGTACCACTCCTGACCCTACCCAGGCTGGTTCCACCTGCACCTCATTCCAGGCGACAGCAGGTCCTCTACATGCTGGGTGGTTCTTCCTCACCAGGACAATTTTCACTCACTCCTTCATCAATCAGATGCTTATGAAGCATCTACTGAGTGTAAGGCATGGTGCTAAGGGCATGTCCCATCCCATCTCAGTCCTCCCCGTGGGAGTTATTACTTCATTCGCAGACTAGGAAAGTGAGGCTCAGTGAAGTTAAGTGGCCTTCCCAAGGGCACGCAGTCTGTCAGTAGCAGGGCAAAGAACAGAGCAGTTTAGTTCACTGTTGCAAATCAGCACCTCCCATGTGCCTGAAACACACTAGGTACCCAATCAATGCTGCATGAATCAAATGAATCCAGGTCCACCTGACTTCAAAGCCCTTGTTTTTCTCTTGAACCTCGTAACCTCCCACTCGAAGATGAATTTATTGTGAGAAGCTCACAGTAAACTGTCCATAAACATTTGTGTGTTTCTGGAGAGGCTTTGAAAACTGTCCCCTCCTTTACACGCCTGGGCCACTGGCCTAATTAACACTCATCACCTCTCAAACTCTCTTACCAGGAAGATTGCAACAGCTCTGGACTTGGAGTTATTCCTCCTTTCTTTAAACATCAAACAAAATGTCTGATTGGCCCTGCTTTCTCTTCTGTTTCTCCTTCGTGGCCAAGATGGTTTTGTCAAGCTTAATTTCGGTAGCTTGTAAATTGGTGTTATGAAAACGATGCTGGTTTTTTTCCCCACTTTACAGATATGAAACCATAATATTGACTATGCCTTTTCAAACCACATATCCCTCCCTCAAATTCAGAGGATTCCCATCCAGTCTTTTCTCCTCCTGGCAGCCAGAGGGGTGTTTATAAATCTCTGATCTGATTATATGGCTTTCCTGCTGCAACCCCCACCCTGCTACCCTAGCTTGACCCTGAGTCCTGCAGGGCAGAGAGCAGGCCTCCCCCATCTCACACCCCATTGCCTGGTGTGGTGGCTGGCTCACGGCAGACATTAACGAGCATCCTTGAGCTAATGAATGAACAAATGTCAGAGGTACCTTGGGTCTGACTGTGGGCCTAAGCGCCTGGGCCCTGGGGGTGGGCAAGCACCCATATCCACCCCCAACTGTTTCTGCTGTTCTAACTGAACCTTTCTCTGGTGCCAGCTCAAACGTCCCCGGGCAGCTTTCCCAAGCTGGGGCTTGGCCTCTGCCTGGCCCCTGCCTCCCCAAGCCAGGCTGAGCACTCCCCAGAACACTGTTGGCTCCAAGGTCAGGAATCTATAAGTTAGTTCCTAATAAACCCCCTTTTGCCCCTTACCCCGTATGATCTCTCCCAGATTCCAGCTCTAGGTGCCTGAGGCTGTCTCCCTTCTCAAGGCCCAGGGCCCAGGGTATACAGGGCAACAACCACCCCCAGCCCCGCCCCAGCCCACTCACCCGGACAACCCTCCTCAGGGAGCCGATGCCTTGGGTACTCCACCCTGGCCCTGAGGCTCTGAGTTCCACGTCTCCTTCAGGCAGGACCAGCTTCTGGCCCTGGAACTCCACCTCTTCATAGATCGCCCAGCTGTGGGCACAGAAACCCTGGGTCACTGGGTGGAAGAGGATACACCCAAAAGGCAGGGTCTCTGGGAAATGGGGTTTCTGCCAGGTTGGCCTGGGCACTTTTAACTGCCCCAGGTTCACAGGCAGCCCCCTCTATCCCCCCATCCCCGGGTACTCCGAACTCACCAGCCTCGCACCACCCTTACGGAGGCCACGCGGGCCCAGCCAGAGGCATCAGCAATGTCATCCCAAACCTCCCTGCTACTGCCTTGGCAGCCGGGCTCCGAGAAGAGGACTATCTAGAGAAGGCACAAAGGAGGTCCTCAGGCTCTGTCCCCAGGCCCCCACCTCGTGCTGCACACTTGCCCCCACCTCCCTACCTTTCCAGGCCTGGTGTTCAGCTTGCCCTGGTTCTTCAATGCTGGGCTCTGGAAGTGAAAGTGGTAATAAGTCTTGCGGGGTCATATCCTCACTGCCTCCCACAACCTGCCATTTCAGGCATCCCACATCCTCCCTATTGGCCTCCACCCCCACCCCCTCACCCCCAGAGGATGCCACATTTGTCTCCAACCTCCAGGGGCCTCATTACCCTGTCCCAGGAGCTGGGTCCCTATCCCTCCCCTTCCCCAGCTTCCAAGAGATCGGAGCCATTATGCCCTTTGGAATCCACAGTGCAAACCCTCGCCGTTTGGACAGAAAGAATGAGGCTCTGAGAAGTGGCTTGCACAGGGTCACACTGAGCCAGACCTCAGGCCCAAAGCTTTGGCTTCTGGAGACTGTGCCTCCCAGTACCATGGTCCTCACACCATTTAAACCCTGGTAAGGCCAGGCACCCTCCCTTGCCCACCCAAGGCCTCACTTACCCAGCCCTCAAGGGGCCTGGCACTTTCAGGCTTCTCTGGCAGCGGCCTTTCACTGCAGAGAAGGGGCAGTTGTCCTGGCACCTTCCTGAGCCCCGGTGCCCCATGGGGTGGCAGAGCAGATAGTTTTGTGCCCAGTGGTTCCAGACCACCAAAGAGAAGGCTGCCTCCAAGACGGGAAGTGGGCCTGCTGCTTGCCTGCAACTCTGGCCCTGGCTTTGAATGGGAGCCCTTGGCCTCTGTGACATGTTTCTTCATCATCTCCATAGGAGAGGAAGAGGCCTGCAGGGGCCTGGCTGGGCGGGAGTCCCAGGCGGGGCTGGGACTGGCTTTCTCCTGCCTGCGCTGGAGCTTCTCGTCTTCACTCAGGTAGGGGTTCTCTGGCTCCTCTTCCTCCTCCTCTTCTTCCAGTGCAGGAACCTCCTGGGGGCTGGGCCCCAGCACCCACTGCCCAGGCTGGTCCTCCTCGATGGTGGGCAGCGTGGCATACATGGCCAGGTAAGAGGAGCGGGGGGCTCGTGGCAGCCGGTGAGTGCGGAGGATCTCAGGGGCCTCCATGCTCCGCAGGGTATCCAGGAAAATCTCCAGGTCAGCTGCCAGGGCCACCTCCTCCTCCTTCCTTGTTGGCTCTGGGAGCACCTTGCCCTTGGTGGAGTCAAGGACAAGCTGGGACTCCAGACTGGCCTCTGCTCCCATCGGCACTGGGGCCGGGGGGACTCCTGGGCTGGGAGGCACCTTGCTCACTGGGGAGGAGGGAACAGGGAGAACAGCTGGACCCTGGACAACCACTTTCTGGGTGGAAAATGGGACAGCAGAAGCACCAGGGCCCTGGAGAACCTCTTTTTGTGTGGGAGATGAGATGGGGCTCCCTTCAGAACCCTGGAAAGCCTTATCCTCCTTGGGGGATGGGCTAGCAGGAGCAGTCAGGCCTTGAACAGACTCTTCATTCGTAAGGGAAGGGGCAAGGCTGTCTTCAATACCCTGGACAACCTCTTTTGGGGTGTTAGGTCTGCCTTCTTGACCCTGGACAACCTTGGTTGCCTTGGGGGGTGAGGCAGCAGGAACACTAGTAGCCTGCACAACCTCTTTCTGGGTGAGAGCTGGGTCAGCAGGAACACCAGGGCCCTGTACTATCTCTTTCTGGGTGAGGGAGAAAATAGGGACATTTTCAGAGTCCTGAACAACCTTATTCTTTGGGGAAGATGGAATAGAAAGATTTCCTGGGCTGGGGTCAGCCTTCCTTCTTGCAGAGGATGGAGCAAGAGATTGTCCAGGGACTGTAACAACGTCACTCCTTACCATGGGCCTGACGGTGGCAGCAGGGGGATCTGTGAGCCCTTCCCTTTTTACAGAGGGCAGGGCTTGGGATGCCCTGAGATCAAGAGTAAGCTGGGCCCTGGGGAGAGTGGGCACCACAGGCTGCTCAGGGGAGTGCACTAGGCCCAGGGAGGGGGTGTGGGTCTGGACAGGGAACTGGGTGGGGCAGGAGGCTTCCTGCACCCTTGGGACCTCATGGGCCCTGGTGGCCCGGGCTCGGCCCTGGTCTTGGTCTGGGTGAACTGCAGACACATCCCGGTTTTGAGGTGGGTGAGCACCCTCTGGGATGCCTGCAGGGGCCAGGGCAGATCTGTCTTTTGGCTCTGTTGTCCCCATCTTAGGCAACTGTCCCACGGCTGTGCCCCCTGTGCTGCCCAGACCTGGACTCCTTGGCACAGCAGCCATGGGCCTGGAAAGCCGGTTGGCAGGTGGGTTTCGCTCAACAGGCACCAGGCTGCTTAATAGCTCCAGGGCCTGACTTCGGCTGGGAGAGCCCTCAGCCTTGGGGCTCACCACGATTGTCCGGACTGTGCGCACAGCATTGCGGCCCCTTGACAGGGCTTCACCAGGGAGCGCTGGCCCCAAGGTCACAGAGCTGCTCACTCGTCGGTCCACGTGCCCTCCCATCACCACAGTGGTCCGCACAGTGCGTGTCACTCGCCGTTCCTTGAGGCTTGCACCTGGGTGGGGGCTCGGCTCACGGGGCCCAGGCAGAGGCACCAAAAGCTCAGTCCTGGACATGGCTCCCAGGCTTGGCGGCTCAGTTCTGGGTCCTTGGGGGCTGCCATCACCCTGGTCCACAGCCTCTTTCAGCCTCCCCACCAGCCTTTTCTCCTTGGGAGGTAGTGTGTACTTCTTGGAGAAGATGGGCCCGTGGCTCTGGAAGCTCTCGGAGCCAGCCCCATGCCTGGGGCCTTGGTGATTAAGAGTCTCTTCCGGTGCAGCAAAGCCATTGACTTCCTCTCCATGGTGGCAGTACCCATATAGCTCCTCCTGAGGGCCTTCCATCTGGGCCCCGGACACCAGGGACACCTTGTGAAAATGGTGTCTTATCTCTTCCTGGGCAGGGGGCCGCTGCCGCCATGTCAGTCTGGCACTTACTACTCGGGCCTCGGCCCTAGCTGGGGGCCCACCTGCCTCCTCCATGTTGGGCTCCAGCAACCTGTCCTGAAGTGCCCTTGGCTCACTGCAGCCCAGCTCCCTGTAGATGGTGCCAGAAAGGAGAGAGACGGGTTAGGGGTGGTGAGGGTGGCTCTCCATAGCGCAGAATAACCACCCCTGCCAAGGTCAGAGTGGGTAACCTCAGGCAAGTCATTTGACCTTTTGGGTCCATTTCTTCACCTGTAAAATGGGCATGGTACTCTCAGCTGTCCCACCCCTTTCCCCACTTTCAGATGATCCCCTATGCCAGGGGTCGGCAAACTGCAGCTGGCGAGCCACATGCGGCCCTTTGGGTACATACATGTGGCTCTGAAGTAAAATTGAAAATGACAATAAAACTATCAGTTTCATTTATAAAATTTTTAAAGGATATTATTCACATAATGGTGATTTCATTTGTTTTATGGCTCTCGAATAATTATTTTAAATTGTTGTGAGGGACAGGATTGGCTCTTCCGTCTCCAAAGTTTGCCGACCCCTGAACTATGCCAGGGTCCTTCCAGACATGAAACTGAGGCCCGAGACTGGAAAAAGAGGGAAGACAGAGAGAGCAGAAAGGTATATGGTCTAACCCACTGGTCTATGGATGAAGCTGGGACTCTGCCCAAGGAGCCCTGGGTCTAGTCCTCCAGGAGCCCCCAAAACTAGAAAACCAGAAACTGAAAACTGGGCAACTGTTCTGACACTGTTCCTGCCATTTTGAAATAAGAAGGGAAGGAAAGACGGGCTTTGGCCTCAAGCAAAGCTGGCTTCCCCCTGACCCTGTCACTCACTAGCTAGATGACCTTGGGCAGGGCACTTCTTCCCTTCAAGTTTCGGGGTTCCCAGCCACAAAACTGTAATAATAAGAGTGTGTTTCATAGGGTTATTGTCAGGATCCAATAAGAGAGAAAGAACAAAAACTCGCCTTATAAACCAAAAGGCTGGCTCACAAACTTCATGCTGTCACCTTGGAGAATTGTGACCTAACCCTAGCAGGTGTGCTCAAGTGAGCATGTGGTGTGACTGAGCATAGGTGCACATCTGGGTGCATCTGTGGGTCTGAATGTAGCCCCTTAGGACCCAGCACTTTGGACTTGAATGCACTCGCTTCAATTTTCTCCTCGATGATTACTTCCCCCATGGTTCAGGTAAAGAAACCAAGGGTCAGAGAAGAGGAGTAGCTGGCCCAGGGTGAGGCATCTGCCAAGTTGCCAAGCTGGGGTTTGAATGCGTATCTGAATCCATGTCCAGACATCTTTCTTCTTGTCCCCGATGCCAAGACTCTGAGCACATCCAGCTATTCCTGTGGTCCTCGCCATCTCACCTTCATACCTTAAGGGGTGGGGCCTGGGTCCTAGTTCTTTTCTGACCCTCCTTGATCTCTGAGTCACCATTACCTCCTATACTAAATAGGGGATAATGATAACAACTGTCTGAGAAGACCTCTAAGCTCCCTAGAAACTCTCTGGTCAATCTCCCTGTTTTAATAGTAATAATAACAACAAAAGCCATTTGTTGAGGGCTTACTGTGTGCCAAACACCTTGCTAACTGCTTTATATTCATTGTCCTATGGAACCCTCAAAAGAATCCCATGCATTTGATATGTCATAAGGAATAAATTATTAATAAATTATCAACAAATATTCCCATTTTGCAGATGGGGGGAGCTCCGAGAGGTTAAGAAACTTGCCCAGAGTCACACAGCAGCAGAAGCAAGACTTGAACCCCAGCCCTAAGTGCTTAACCACCATATCAAACTCCCTGATGTATTTACCTGGTAAACTGAGATTCTGTCGTTTGGAGATTCACTTTTAAAGAGTCCCACAGCAGTCCTGGAGGGGTCATCCAGCCACCACTCTGACTTCCAGGCTGCACTGACCAGGGCAATCCTGTTCTCAGACCCCAAGGACCTGAGAAGTCAGCATGTTCATCCCCAGCCTCAGGCCCAACCTGTCTTCAGGTCTGCTCCTGCTCTCACGAGGCAGCCCCAGACCACTATAAGGGAGGTTAAGGCCAGAAATGGACCCATGCCCACAAGTGCCCTCCCCCATGTTTATCTTCCTCCCTCCTGAGAAGCTGGTGGAATCTAGAACTTTGACCCTGCCCTGTGGGCCCCAGCAGTGACTCAGTTTTTATGAGGGACAGAGATGAAAAGGCTGAGGCTCAGGGAAGCCTGATCTGACCCAGTGGCTATGACAGCATGTGGTCTGGCCCAGGGCAGTGTCTGAGTAGTAGCCCCAGAAAAGCCTTGTATATGGGGAAGGTGAGGGGCTGAGAGGGAGCCCCAATCCTTTCCCCAGGCCGAATTCCAGAGAGCAGGACACAATCAGACACCTAAGACCCTGGATTTTAGCTCTTCACTGAGGCGCCGACCCTCTCCCCTGTCCTCACTAAGGAGTCCCCTTTCTTCCAATAGAACCCCTGTCCTCCTTGTTGGGAATCCCCCACATGGAACTTCACCCCCTCACCGAGCCCCCCTGAGTCTCCTCTCCATTTCTGAATAACAGTAATAACAACTACCATTCTCTGAGAGTCCCTCTCCCTGATGGCATTAATAGTAAAAGACAAAACCTGGATTCTAAGACATTTATTCATTCATTCACTCATTCATTCACTCAATGCTAATTGTGTTAGGTTAGGTTCATCCAAAGCCAACTTTCCCATGAAGGTGGTATCCTCGGAATCCAGGGGTCAAAGAATTAGACATACAAACAGGAACCACATTTGGAAGACCCCATAGGCTTTGGCAAAGCAACAGGAAAGCAGCTTCAAAGGAAGCCATTGTTAATCTGATCAGATATTGTCAGTAACCTCCGAATAATCAGGATGCAATGTCTCTCTCAACCCAACCCTACCCCTGGACAACACCCCTGACAGTTACTCATTCCACACGCATGTGGTCATTCACTTCTGCTTGCTTACCTCTAGGGACAGGGAGGTCACCATTTGACAGTTGAACTGTCTGATCCCTGGACAGTCATGACTGCTAGAATGTTCTTCAAATGATGTTGGAATCTGCCCTCCTATAGCTCCCCTTTTTTGTCCTTGCTCTTAAGACACACCCCAATGACCCAGGTGCCTCTCCTAAGCCAGCAGAAGTGCCTATTCTCAAAGCCCTATCTTCTCCAGGGCCCCAAATCAGAAGTTGATTTGTTGGCAAGGTAACCTGTGACCTCCAAAAAAGGTGTGTGGGGCTGGGAAGGGAGAGGCTGAGGAAGGGGCGGGGGGAGTGTGGGAAAGAGCCTTGTCTAACCCAACAAGTCCTGGATTCTCCCCGCTTACCTGTGAGTCACCCCCAAACTAGGCCAAACCAGTCCACAGGCCTACATGCCCGAAAACACATGCTGCGTCACATAGGCATACACTGACACAGGGACAATACCAGCATAGACCCTCAGATTCTCACAGGCACAAAAACACACAGACACTTATACAGACTTATGCAGTCAGACATAAACACACAGAGTCAAAGTTACAAACACTCAAAGACACAGCGACATACAAGTCACACTCACAGAAACACAGAGACATAATGACGAAAGCATACATTCACAACACATACATGCATACAGTCAATTCACAGCCTCAAGACCTCCTCCTCTGGAAATTCACTTATACTTGAACACAGATGCACACCAACGGATGCATACACATTCCCACTTGCAGACCCAACTCTGTCCCGCCTCCCCACTCCCTATAATTGCCAATCCTGGCCCAGGAACCCTAGGGACATAGAAGGATGATGTCCCTGGAGGTCTACTTCCTCCTCTCTAAGTGAGCCCTAGCCTCCTGCTCGAGTCTGTCATTATCCACCTGGGCCCGAAATAGCCAGGGAGTGGCAGGTAGATCCCCAGCCCTCCCAGCTAAACCTACTGCTTCTCCTACACCCTCTTCAAGACCTGCCTCCTCCCCCTCCCTCTCTGCAGCCCTTCTCCTCCAGCTGGGGCACCCAGGCAGGTCTCTGAGCCAGCTGGGGTCCCACATCTCCCTCTTCCTTGCCTCAGGACCAGGTACCCTGACTCCTGCCCAGAGGCCTGGGCATCCCTGATGCTGCCTCTGCTAACACAGTGCAGCCAAATCCATCTCTACAGGGTCACAGAAAACCCTGGAGTCCACACAGCAACCACATTCAACCCTCCACTGTGTGCACAGAGCCAACGCGGCTTCTGAGAGGCAGGATAGATAAGTGGTTAGAGCACAGGCACTCGTGTTCAAATTCTGGCCCCTTCACTTGCTAGTTGACTTTGAGCAAGTGGTGTAACCTCTCTGAGCCTTAGGTTCCTCATTGTCATGGGTGCGTGGGGGTGCAGAGCAGGATTAGTCCTACTCCATGGGTCTTTTGTGACCATTAAATAGGATGATGTTTAGAAAACAAACCACAAATGACAGCCACCACCTTCATTAGAAACTTTTCAGAGCCCCATTTGAGGCCCAGTCCCCTACCTGGTGGTCCTAGAGAGGTCCCATGTTCACTCCCTCCTCAGTGAATTTTAAGGGACCTACCCTTTAACCTCTGAGCCTACCAGGCATATTTGGAAGAGTCATTTCAAACAAATAAAAACCAAGTCTCGAGAATCTTGGCGCCTGTTCCTGTGGTGGCTGACACAGAACCAGATGGGGGTAATTATTATTGTAACCGAGGCATTATTAATAAGCATCCCTGCTATTTTGGCAGCCCAGCTCTGGAGTTCAAAGCATGATACTGTAACCACCTCATCTCCAGCTACCAAATCTACTCAACTCAAGGCCCAGAGAGGTTAAGCAACTTGTCCCAGGACACCCAGCACTGTAGCTGGGTGCCTATTCCCAGATGAGCAAGGTCTGTGGTCTCCTGAACAGAACCAGGGAGTGGTGGGTATTGCTGAGGAGAAGAGGACCTCTCCCCCATCCTCTCCATGACAGGATCTTCCCCTCCTCAGATAGACAGGGGAGGAGAGCAGCAATGGGTTCCAGGAGACAGGCTGTGGGTTAGGGGAGGTATGAAAGGAGGGCAAGATGGGTGGGGAGAGGGTGGCAGAGTCAGTTCATGCTCAGGGAGCTGAATGAATGGGCCTAGAATTGGAGAAGTCTGGAGACAAGGCAGAGACCCCAGAGAGGGCAGCTAGAACAGTTTCTCCTCTTACCATTTCCCCATGTGGGGACAGACCTGTACTCACCGTCTGTGTGGGGACCCAGGTGTCCAGGGGGCCTGAAGCTCCTGCCGCTGGTCTGTGCTCTCCTGATGCGGTGGGGCTCTTAGCCAGGGCTCCTGGGGTGGTTCAGTCATGCACCCTGTGATGGGGCGGGGCCCCTGGGGAGGATTCCGCCGGCCCCTGGATTCCTTGGGGCAGAAGGGGTGGAGAGCTGGTTGGGCCGGTTTGGGCTCCTCACCCTCTTCCCCAGGTGCCTGCCCACACCCCTGCAGGATGACAGTGATGTGGTAGCGGGTCCTGCTGGCAGAGGAACGCTCAGGTAGAATCTGAGCCGGCACTGGCAGGGCTGGCTCTGGGGTGGCAGGCTCGCCCTTTGTCCCCGCTGCCATTGGGAAGGATGCTGGGCGGGGCAGCATGTCTTCCAGGTTGCCATGTGCCTCAGGATTCAGAGGGACCTCTGGGGCTATGTACGGGGGTTGCAGGCAAGCACTGTCTGGGATTTCCTGTTCTAACCGTCCAGGAACTGGCACAGGGCATGAGGGGTGCCTGGCACCAGCAGGCTCTGCTGCCAGTACTGGGCTCTCCAACCCCGCAGAGGCATAGTGGGCCATGTCAGAGGCACTGCCCACGGCTGGCCGCTGTAGGCGTCCCAGAGGCTGAGCGAGCCCCATGGAGCTGTGTTGTCGTCGTCGTCGTCGCTTCCAAAGCCAGGAACCACGGCTCGCTTCCCGAAGGTCCCATTCTGAGCAGCTCTGGGCTTGGCTCTGAGGGAAAGCAGAGGCAGGAGCCTGGTGACAGCGTCTTCCCCCTGCCCTCCAGGCACCCCTGATCACCCTTGACTGCTCTCTTTGGCGGAGGAGAAGCTGAGCAGAGCTCTGACATCAAGCAGAGCTGCCTTAAGAAGAGGCTGCCAGGGCCATGAGAGCTGGACGAAGGGGCAGAGCTCTGGGAAGACCCTTCAGCATTTAACTCATGCCCTCTCATTCTACATATGAGGAAAGCACGGCCCAAAGGGGACAGTGACATGACTAAAGTCACGTGTCAGGGCCCAACTCTCAGGCCAACTTCTACTTTCCCAGGCGTCTGCAGGTCTCCGGCCCTTTGGAACCAGCTGCCCTGGGGATTAGGGGCTGCGTGGGCACGCCTGCCACAGGTGCCCATGGCCTCTGCTCGATCCAGGCTTTCAGAGAGCCTGCAGCCACCTCCCCAGTACCCTCCCACCTGAGATTCCCAGGCACACCTGGGAGGAATTAGCTGGGCATAGAGATATACCTGGGACATGAGGTTTCCCCTGAAAATAGGATAAACCTGACCTCTATCTGCTGTCTTTCCCCTGGGGCCAACCAAGCCTGATTGTGGGAGTGAGGGGAAAGGATCCAGGATTCCATACCCATGTGGACACTGCCCCCCAAACCACCAGTTTTCAGGGCTGGGCTTGTGCTCCTGGCAATAGAGGAATCAAGTCTGGGTCAAAATTCCTCCTAGTGGGGGACTTTGATCCCAAATGCCTCAATTTACTCATCTGTGAAATAGATGCAGCCACTCATTCTCCAGGGGCTAAATACCTCAAGAGATAGGAAGGGAGAGTGATTCATGCGGGGGCCTGAAGCGAGGCAACCCAGGCTTGAATCCCAGCTCTGCTACTTTCTAGCAGCAATACCTCCTGCATCTCAGTTTCCCCCTGTATAAAATGGGTGTGATAATAACACTACCTGCTTTCTGGGGGAGCTGTGAAGACTGCATGAGATAATCCATGCAGAGCACTGGCACATAACAAGTATTCAATTAAGCACTAGTAATTATTAATGGTATTCAGGACCACAGAGAGACACACAGCTGTTTGAGCCAACTCCAGAGACCATCTCCTTCTCCAAGGGGAGGACACCCAGTACTGCCCAATCCGTGGCTCAGGTACCCACTGCAGATGGAGAAACTGTGGCCATAAGGTTAAGTCACTGGCCCAGTGTCACCCCCAGGGGTCCATGCCAGGAAGTGGGGAAAAGGAGCCAAAGATGGGGAGAGGTCAAGCTAAACTCAAAAGTGTGGGGAAGGGGGTCCTGGGAACAGGCACTGACCCAATATACTTCCCTGGGGGCCCAGCATTAGGAAGCTCATGTTCCCTGAGCACCTAGGCCCCATGTTAGAGGTTCTACATCCATTACCTCATTTCTCACAGCAGCCCTGAGACGCATTACTGTTCCCATTTTGCAGATGGGGAAACTGAGGTTCAGAGGTGAGGAGTGATCTGCCCAGGGTCACCCAGTGAATTAGTGGCAGAGGGAGGACTAGAGAACCCCAGTGGCCTGACTTATGAGTCAGGGTTCTCAGGGCCTGCCCCTCCCAAAGCTTCTGCCTTTGCATTCTCTCCTACCTTGAGGCTGACATTGCTGGTGCTGCCCTGGTCCTGGGCCAGGTTAGGGCAGCTCTGGCCACCCCAGGGCCTGGGAAGGAAGCACAGGGGGAAGGGAGTGAGGTAGCCTCCTACTCTTTACCCCAAGACTGGACCCCGGCCCTCCCCCCACTTCTCTCAGACCCACAGGCAGGATGAGCTCCTGAAACCTGGGGAAGGGGGTAGTGTTATAGAGCAGCCTTCTTTCTGCTCCCTCTCCCAACTGTTCACTGTAGCCCCAGAGACACAGATAAGGAAGGCTTGGAACAAAAGTAGGGACTAGGCCTGTATCAGCGCTAGAATAGAGAAAAAGGACAGTGCCCCAATAATTCAAAAGCTCGCCATTTGCTGAGACCCTCCCTGTGCCAGGCTTAGCACTATGTATCGTGACTACATGATCTCCTTTAAATTCCATAATAATCCTGAAAGTTGTATATTAGTGCCCCATTTTTCAGATAAGGAAACTAAAGCCCAGAGAGGTGAAGTGACTTGCCTGGAGTCACACAGCTAATAAACCTTGAAATTAAGATACTCCAAAGGCTGATTGGACATCACCACACTAATAGGGGCAAGATGGGGAAGTGCCCTGGCTGCCTCCTCCATGCATTTTACCCCTCACCCCAGGAAATCAGCAGGAATCTGAGGCCTGTGCCTTGGTGCCAGAATCCCTTTCCCACAGCTGGTGAGAACTGAGTCCAAGTGCACACATGGAATGTGTCATCGTGCTGGCGCAGTAGCCTTCACAGTCCCTCCCCTGCCCTCCACGCCCAACTCACCTGCATCTCAACCCCACCTCCTGTCAAATGGGGGGAAAAGGGAGGGGCAGTGCCACCTGGGCCTATAGGGCAGATTCCTGCCAGACAGGGTAAAGGGGGAGGGCGTGTCTTCCAGCGGGGGTGGGGGGCGGGGAGGCGGAAAAGGCACTGGCAGGTGTGGGCACCACCCCATCCCTACCCCCAGGGCACCCAGGCTTCCGGGCATAGGGTGGCTAGGCCTTCCCCTCCACTGTCACTTTGGGGTGAGAGAGCAGTACAAACCCCTCCCATAACTCTGCCCCCACCACACCCTGATCCCTCCCAGAGGGAGCTGAAGACAGTTGTGTCATGATAAGATCAGAACAAATTGCCCAGTAACTGCATAGCACACAAACACCCCACCCTCTTTTTGGATACAGGGCCTAGGAGCTACTGGGGTCCTCTTCACTATTCCCGCTCCCAGTCACTCTACCCCACCATCCACTGGGCCTTTTTCCTCCCACCCAAATATCAGCTACCAGTGACTGGCTTGGAAAGGCGAAGTAATTTGTTCAAGGTCACATGGCCAGTGGCACGTAGGGTTAGAACAGAGCTCTGGCCCGCTGGCTTGCAGTCCTGCAGTCTGTCAAAGCAACAGAACTGCCCAAGCCTTCAAGGATGTGAGCTCTGGAGTCAGACTGCTCAAGCTTGTATCCCAACTCCACCACTTCGCAGCTGTGTGACGTTGGGCAGGTGACTTCACGTCTCTGAACCTCCATTTCCATACCTGAATCACAGAATACCTGTCTCATAGAGCTGCTGTTAGGATTAAATGAGATAATGTAGATAAGGTATGAAGCAAGTGGCAAATAAAGGTTGATTATTACAATCTGGGATGACAGGGCATCCCATGGCATCTAAGGACAAATTCAGTGCAGCCTGAGATTGCTCAGGAACCTGTCATACTCATGACAAAGGGACACGAAGACCAGAGGGAAACTGGCTTGTGATGTGAGAATCAAAGTCCACGGAGGCGGAAGGAGCTACTATGTGTACTACATTTGCCTTTAAATTGTGTCCTCAGGAGAGGAAACCATTGTCTGCAAGGCACTAGCCTGACTTAGGAAATTGCAAAAGTTGTTTTAAAGTCTTAAAGGAGCACAAGGACTTTATAAAGACTGGTTTCACATTCACATATCCAAAATCGACACATATTTTTATGCTCCGAGACACTCATACACTTATTTGAACATCCACTGCACACACACACACACACACACACACACACACACACACACACACACACACACACACACACACACACACCCTAGGCACCAGGGACGCCCCACGAGGCCTTCCTCCGTCCCCTCACCTATCCCGGGGTATGGCCTCCTCTGGGGTCTGCTTCTCCCTGCGCTCCCTGCGGACCCCTAGCGTGGCCAGGCGGCGAGTCAGGCGGGCCCCCAGGCCCTCGCGCCGCTCGGCCATGTCGAGGGCAAGCCCCGGGCTCAGGGCGTCGGGGCACCGCTCTGGGACGCAGGGGCCACCGGATCCGCTCATTTGCGGAGAAACGCCTCCTCCGGCCCGTCCCCCTGAGCAAACAGCGGCCCCGCCCGCACTGCCTGCTGGCTGGGGACCGACCCAGATGCAGTGAGTGCGCTCTGCGGGGGACCACTCTTTCTGAGCCCCTCTCCCCAAGGCCCTGCCCTTGGCCCTCCCCAGGCTACGTCTTTAGGTCTCCTGTGGGGAGCCAAGGGCCCACCCGGTGCAGGCATCCCTCAAGAAGAGTCGAAACGAGGTTGATCAGGAAAGAGGGGCCAGGAGGCGGGGCTGAGCAAAGGGTCTTCCCCCTGGAGGAGGAGTTGGGACGCAAGGGCGGGGCCACGGGCGGGGCCACGAACAGGAACAGGCGTGTGGGCTTACCGACTGGGCGGGGCCTAACCACGTGGTTGGCATCTGGCGTGGGGCCAAAGGGGTGACTGGATGGACTTGAAACCCAGACTTTGATTACTGATGGGGGCTGATGCTGACCCTGTCATTGCCCTGCCATGGTGGGCTCCCTATTTTGAGTTCCTCTCTCTTTCCCCCTCTCCTCCTAGCCCCCTCCCTGTGTCTGTTCTGGAGAGCCTACATAGCCCAAATCTTGACTCAGCTGGAATCTCGCCCAGTACCTGGGTAGGGAAGCCCCTCTGAAACCCACAGGGGTGCCAACGGCTTCCCTTGCTGGAAATTGGCCAGCTATTGTTATTTAATAATAGCTACTGTTTATTGTAATATAACCTGGGCCTACTCCCTCCCAGGCAGTGCCCTTTCCCACCTGATGCTGCTCTGTAATTCTCCAATGGGGGTGGGGAACACCTTGCACATTTGAGGGGATCCTCTGGAACTGCAGGAAGGTAGGTCATCAGGATGGTCCCAGTTCCCAGGCTCTCTTTGCCAGTTCTTCCTTGCCTGTATTCCTTGTAGGGCCTCTAACCCTTTCCTGAGCCCAGCACCTCCTTAGCCTTTTGCCCTCTGTGGTGACTGGTTCTGGCACACAGGACATCATGCTTCTGGGTCATGATGGACACTGACGTCCTGTGTTCCTGCCCTTCTACCCCCACAGGGGGCACATAACCTGGCATGTACAGACCATGGCAGGGAGTACCAATTGAGGCGGCCCCATGGTCTCCTAGGAGAAGATGGTGAGAAGAAGCAGACAGACATCTGGACAGGTGCTGGAACATCTGTTCAGATGACAGGGCAATGTGCCCCATGCTTAGCAGTACAGTTTGCACCTGGCAGAGTCCTGGAAGGCTGGACTGTCCATTGGTGAGCTGAGATGAAGGGCTTGTTTCCCAAAGGGAGCAGAACCCAAACCCAGCTAGATGTAGATGATGGCTGCAGACACCCATCCTATGTGTGGGTAGCACAGGCTCTTTCTCGATATGTTTTGACCTGCTCCAAGGTGGGGTGTGAAGTCTGGCAAATACAGGATGACTTCCCCCTCCTTTGTTGAACTTCAGGAGGCCTCAAATTGTTATAGAGAAAATCCTTTAATTGCTCTGCCCCTGCCCCCTCCCCAGGGCAGTCCTGACACCACAGCTCAGGCTGGCTGCCCTTGCTTTCCCTGGGTTGCTGAGGACACCTTGATCTTGTCTGCATCTCAGCCCATTTGCTTCTCTGATGGCGCTGCCACAAGACCTAGTGCCCTCTGGTGCCACTGGGCAAGGCAGGCGAGAGAGGTCAGAGGCAGGTGGGTGTGAGCTAGGCCCCAGGGCTGTGGAGCATGCAGCTGATTGTGCAGCTTCAGGTGAATGTGCTGGGTGAAGTGACTTGGGCAGGCACTGCACTGGAAGGGCAGGGCCCCTGAGTGAAGGCGCAGGTGGGTCTTGAGGTTGCTGGAGCTGCTGAAGCGCTTGTGGCACATCTGATGGAAATGGGCACTGGTATTAGTTCTGCTTACCTGCTGGCCCAGGATCTCTGCTTCCCCACTCCATTCCCCATCCCCACCTCCCTGTAGGGCAGGCCCAGAAGCTCCCCCCACATATACACCCACCCCCAGTATTCCTCCTTGGGGCCCACAGTGTCTGGCACATTGGAACCAGGCAGACCTGAATTAGTATCCTGGTTCTTTTATTCTCTGTGTGACCTTGTATAGGTGACTTCCCCTCTCTGAGCCTTGCTCTCCTTATTGGTAACATGTGACTATTAATACTTAACCTCATGGATATGATGGACTGAATGAGGTAATTACATAGAACCCTTATGAATTGGGGCTGCCGCTTAAGGGGGCATAATTAACATTTACTGGAAGCAGCCACATGCCAGGAATTGATCTCTCATAGTTTTCCCCAGGACTCTGGAGAATCATGACTAAGCACGAGTACGACAGTGAGAAAGCAGAGGCTCAGAGGGGGAAGTCACTAGCCAAAAGTCACACAGCGAGTTGAAGGCAGAATGAGGATTCTGCCTTAGTCCAGACTCATAACCATTCTGCTGCTTTCATTGCTACCTCTGTAAAACAGGGAAAGAATCCCCGCCCTTCTGACCTCTCAAAGGATATGGTGAGGCTCCGAGAGAGAGGGAGTTAACATCGAGCTGATGTTATTATATGCAGTGTTTATACACTTTGCACACACTGTGGTAGTAATTCCTCCAGCAACGCTGGGAAGAAGGTAATGGGCACCCAGATTCCCCCAACTTTATTATCCTCCCCCCACAGACATATATCTCTATTCCCCCTTCCAGACCCCACGAATGACCTCCGCTATCACATCCTGGCCCTTCCAGGCTGGGAGGGGTCCTTTTCACCCTCCTCCACCTCCTGCCCCTCCTGTCCTGTCCCCACTTGCTCAAGAGGATTGGGGAATGGAGACTACAACTATTGGTGCCATCCCCCCAGGGACCTGAAACTCCTTCACCTGCCTGGATGAGTACAGGGGAGGGGGAAGAGGGGCTCACCAGGCATTTGTGGGGCCGCTCCCCTGTATGCACCAGGTGGTGTTTCTGCAGGTGGGCGAACTGGGTGAAGCTCCTCTGGCACAGGGCACACTGGTACGGACGCTCCCCACTGTGCACACGCAGGTGAACCTGAGCCAGGTGTGGGAGAAACACTGCCAATTGCCCAGAGCTCCCAGCAGGGCCTGGGATCCTCTATGAATCTCTACCCACACCCCCACAGTGCCCCTTTTTGGCATCAAGATCTCTCAATCCCCTTGCCTCTCTTTCACCCCCCTCAGGGCCTCTCTTCCATTCCCCAGGATACCCCCACTTGTTCTGCTGCCCTGCAGGAGGGGAGATGGCAGTGGTCAGAAGGCCAGGCAAGGGATACCCCATGTATATATATCCTGAGCTGTGCTTCTCAAAGTGTGGTCCACAAACCAGCAGCATTAGCAGCACCTGAGAGAGCATGTTAGGAATACAGATTCTCAGGCCCCACCCTGCCGGGCTGAATTAAAATCTCTGGGGCCAGGGCCTAGGAGACTGCATGCTTACTAGCTCTCCTGGTAGTTTGAGGCTTATTAAAGTTTAAGAACTCATGCCCTAGAGGACCTAGACGGGATCTTCCCCCATAACCGTAACTTTTCCTCAACTTCAGCGGGTGCCAACAAGCTGCAGGTCTTTGGTGACATGCTCCCATGGTTGCCCCCTGCTGGACGCCAAGAGCATTGACACTGATTTGTGGGCTCCCACTTGAAAAAGGCTGGTTGTCAGGTCTGTTGTGGTCTAGAGACTCACTAAAATCTACCGTCCCCCGGACCTGAACTTCAAACAAATAAACAGGAGGAGGCTTAACTGGGAATCCAGGAAGGATGGCTGTTCAGGAATGGGCTTTGCACTAGATGCTGAGAGACTGAGATCAAAGCCTAACTCAACCACTAAATCAAAGTGACCTTGGGCAAACCCTTCCCATTAGGAGCCTAAGTTTCTCATTTTTAACTTAAATGAGAGGCTCTCATAGACAGTCTTTTAGGGTGGAGAGGACTTTGGTAGCCATCTTATCCTATATCTTTTCTCTACAGAGGTGAAATTGAGGAGCCAAACGAACCATCCAAGGTCATGGCCTGGAGGCTGCCCAGGTGTGCCTTCTGGCTTTAAGGTCCTTGATTCCAGAAGCAGGATGGAAGGGGGGTCATTGAAGGATGCTGAGCCCAAGAGGCAGATACCTTGAGGTTGGAGAGCTGCCCAAAGCTCTTGCTGCACACGTTGCACTCGTACAGTATTTTGCCATTCTCTTTCTTCAGCGGGTAAGGCAGGGCTGCGGTGCCCGCCCGGGAGCCTGTTGGGGCCCGCTTTGCTGGAGCCGCTCTGCCAGTATGCTCCAGCCCTGGTGTATAGATCCTTGCAGCTCCAGGGCCTGGATTCCAGGCCTGGGAGGGTTGAGTTTGGCCAGAGGCTTGGGAGGTCCCTGGGTAAGGACACAGGGTCTCCCCGTGGGCACTCTGGTGCCCAGACTCACTGACACTCATCAGCATGCTGGGCACTGCCCCGGTGAGGTAGGAGGTGTCTTGGGGCAGCATGAAGAGGGGGGGACATTGGATAGAAGGTAGGGCCCCATAGGCGAACAGATAAGGGGGAGGCAGGAGAAGTGGGTATGCAGGATAGAGGGGGTGGAGGCAGAATGGGAGTTCTTTGGAGACTGGAGCAAACAGGTGGCAGGAGCAGAAAGCCAAGGGGCTGAGGCTGTTTGTATTCTGCCAGGGGGGTGGGGAAGAGGTGTTGTGAGAAGAGAAGGATGGGCAGGGAGCCCCCTCGCCAACTCTTTCCAGCTCGTTTCCCATCTTGTCCCCGCTCAGAGGGTACTTGGCTGTGAGTTTCTTGTCATCGATGGAGCCGGCATGTGGCCCTGGTGGCTGGTGCTCTGAGCAGGAAAGGGAAGACGGTCAGGGCCCCACAGGCTGGGGTAAAATTCTACTTCCCATCTAACCTGACCCACTCGGGACTGGGAGAGAGCTCTAGGCTGCAAGCCTGTTGGGCGTTCTGGGCAAGGCGTTTCCCCTCTCTGGGCTTTCCTGGATTGCAATTGCACTTGCCTATAAAAGCTGCTAGTTTGCTCAGTGCTCAACAATTTTAGGGGGAGAAAATGATTCAAGAAACCTATTAGACACTCACGTGGAACAGCCAGGTGGGCAGTTGGATGAACTGGTTTGGAAGTTAAAGGAGAGGTTTGACCTCGGAGACTAAAATTTGGATGTCAGGGGCCCAGATGATACCACATGAGGGTGATGCTAGATCTGCTGTTTCCAAAATGATAGCCACCTGACACATGTGTCTACATTTAAATTAAAATAAGTACAATAAAAAATTCAAGGGGTGGCCGGTTAGCTCAGGTGGTTAGAGCGCAGTGCTCATAACACCAAGGTTGCCGGTTAGATCCCCACATGGGCCACTGAGATGCGCCCTCCACAACTAAATTGAAACAACTACTTGACTTGGAGGCTGATGGGTCCTGGAAAAATACACTGTTCCCTAATTAAAAACAAAAAAATCAGTTCCTCAGTGTCACTGGCCTTATTGAAAAAGCTCAATAGGTGTGGTATTAGACACCACAGGTCTAGAACATTTCCATTATCACAGGAAGTTCTATCAAACAGTGCCACTCTAAATAAAGAGAACAGGAGCACAGAGGAAGAAAAGAAGAGGACAGGGGAGGGGGAGGGGAGAGGAGAGAAGGGGAGTGGAAGGAAGAAGGCTTTGGACTATGTTTTGCAGCAGGCGAATATTTAGGATTTAGTAAGTAGAGAAGAGCTTAGCAAGGGGGACTGAGGTGCAACAGCCAGGGAGGTAGAAGCTAAGCCAGGAGTGAAATAAAGTAAAACACTAAAAAGAAAAAGGTATTAAAAAGTAGATTGCCTGCTTGGATTCTCATTTATTCACTCAACCAACTTTACTGAGCTGTTTTGTCCTGTGCTCTTTCAGGGGGCAGAGGGTGGGGGATAAAGAACACAGCAGCATAGTCCCTGCCCTCTGGGGGCGGTCACAGTGGCATAAAGAAATGGTGTATTAACAATGCAATAAGCCTAGAACATAGGGATAGTGAGAGCCTACTTTTATGGAAGAAGGAACTGGCCTCAGTGATGTGCCTAAGGTCATGGAACTAAAAGGGCAGTACCAGGACACCACCCCAACTCCCTGAGTCTCAGTCAGTGCTCTTTCCTCATAATAAAGTTTCCTCCAGCTCAAACAGATAGACAAGCTCCATCCTCAACCCACCTACACCAGATCCCACACCCATGCCTGAGAAAGCCATTGCTCACCTCCTCCGGCTCAGGTGTCACCGCCTTGAAAACCCTTTGCACTCCTAGGCCAGAACTCCAGGCCAAAATGTGCTAGTCAAGTGTGCCTGAGGCTCTGTCCTCACCAGTGACACTGGGTCCCCTCCCCTTCCTGTCCTGGAACCTAACAATGCCCCCCACCTTTGGCATCCACCAAGGTGCAGCCCTGTGCCCTGGGCTTACCTGTACTCAAGGAGTCCTCTCTGACATCCTGCGGAGCCGTGCCTGGGGGTGCCATCTGCAGGGTGCATAAGTAGAGGTCCAGGCCCTGGGGTCAGGCCAGCAAGGCAGACCTGGCAGGTGCCAGTGGCCAGGAGCACAGCCAGCTGGCACAGGATTAGCTATGGACATGCACTGGGTCTGGAAGTGGCCTGCAGGTGGGGAAGACCTAGAGGGCAGGGGGCAAGGGACTGGGAGCTGTAACTCCTGGGCCCCTGGGATAATCCCACCCCTAGTTTATTTTCCAAAGGGGGAGGAGAAGTTAAGACTCACTCACCCCCACGATGTCTGTAACTCAAATGGCTTCACCTTCCCTCATCCAAAGATTTCTTTTCCCAGGGACATTCGTGCCCACCCCAGGATTGTCTTCCCTCTGCCCCTAGAACTCTTTACCTAGCATTCTCCCTACCCCCACCCTCCCTGACCTCCTTACTTCACCAGGTCTCAGGCCATCTACTGGGTTTTTAATGGAACCAAGATGAACTTGGAGAAAATCCTCAAAGACTATAAGTCCCACAGGATGGGCCCTAAGGCCAAGGTCATAGTCATGCAGCTAAGCCTTCTGCATGGCGCTGTCCCTTCTCATGGCCCACAGAGGAGTCTGGCCCTTAGGGAATGGGAGAGGGTCTCTGGCATCTTAAGGGCCCATCCCCATGATGTGCTAGAGTAGGGGAGCTCAGGACCAGGGGATGATGGGAATCCAAATCCCTTTAGATTTTTTCCTCCCTCCATAAGCAGTCTGGCCTCAAAGATAAGGCTGGGATTCCGCCTTACCTGGTTGCCTTGGCAGGGCTGGAAGTCCAAGCTGGGGGACAGGGAGCTCCCTGTGCTCCTCAGGGGCTTGATCTTGTTGCAACAATCCAATTCTGGAGTGGGTTCCCCCTTCATGCCCTCACTACCTGCTGGGAACCCAAGTCAGTCACAGGTGAGCAATGAAGGTTGTTGAAATAGGCTGGCTTCTAGGGCTGGCTATCCCATTACACCTTGAGCCAGTCATTGCCCCTCCTGGCCTCAGTTTCCCTATCTGCAAAATGGGAGGGCTGGACTGGTTGATGCGTAAAGATTCTCTCAGTACTGACATTTAGAAGTCAATGATGGGGGTCAGCTGAATGGCTCAGTTGGTTAAGAACGCGAGCTCTGAGCAACAGGGTCACCAGTTCGATTCCCACATGGGCCAGTGAGCTGCGCCTGAGCTGAGCTGCCCTGAGCTGCAGATGGGTAGCCAGATGGCTCAGTGGTTAAAGTGTGCGCTCTTAGCAACAAGGTTTCTTGTTTGACTCCCACATGGGATGGTGGGCTACGTCCACCCGCAACTAAGATTGAACACGGCACCTTGAGCTGAGTGGCCGCGAGCTGCCGACGGGCGGCCGGATGGCGACAGGACTTGGAGCTGAGCTAGCTGCACCCTCCACAACTAAGAATGAAAGACAACAACTTGGCTGTTCCCCTTCCCCAATTCCCCAATAAAATCTAAAAAAAAAAGAGAAGAAGCCAATGATGCGCTCCTGGTAGGTGCAGGAAGAGGATTGAATGGAGACTAGCAAATCAGAGGTGCGGAGCAGAGCCCACCTGATCCCCATCCTCGGGGAAGAGAGGAAAGAGGAAGGTCTTCATGGCGGTTACTCCCAAGTGAGCTCAGAGATCTGAAGGAACATTCCAGGCTCCTCAGGGCCACAGGGAGTTGAGCAGCCACTCCCTTCCATGCTGGGAGGTACTCCTGACTCCATAGCGCTACCAACCACAGGCTCCCCACCACAGGGAACTGCCCACCAAGCGGACACACGCACAGCTTTTCTGGGCAGCTAAGGAAGTTCCAGTGTCCTGCCACCCAAACTACCTAGGCTCAGCTCACTCACTAGCGACAGTCTGAGAGAGTGGGCCAAGAGTCCCCCTGGTCTCCTGACGGGCCTGATAGGAAGACGCTCCAAGTGCTCAGGTGTCTGCTCAGTTAGTACCTCGCTTCTCAGTCACCTTTCACTGAAGGTCACACAGCACAAGGATCACCTCAGCTTGGCAAATGCCCCAAGGCCCTTCCCCTTCACCTCGGTAACCCCCCTTCCCTCCACCCCAACTGCCCCTCAGACCCTAGCACCCCCACTCAAGTGTCTCAGCCCTCCAAAACCTAGACTCCTTCCCCTCTTTCCCAACTCTTCCCAGCCCTGCCCCAGGTCTCAAAACAATACCCCAAAAAGAGAGGCCGCCTGAATGAGGCTTCCCACCTGGCTCTGCTGAAGTCCTCTCTAGCTGAGAAAGGAAGGGGGTCGGCAGGAGGGCAACACTGCCTGTCCCCACTGGCTGAGTCCCCAGTGGGTGTGAGAGATGACAGGAAGGTGCTACATTTGAAGTTACCACAAATAGGAAGAAGTGGGCAGGCAGACCGGGGGCCCTATGAGACCTGACAAGGGGGAGCCACTCACCAGCCTTTATCTACTTGTGGCAACTCTATAGGAAAACGTGCTGATTTTTGGACCACCATAAACTGGGCCATTGGAATTTCAGTATGTGGAGGTGAGGTGGGGTGAGGGGTTGCTATCTCTGCTTCTCAGATAACTCAGATGGCTGAGCAGGAGTGTGACAGACAGGGCTCAAAGGCTGGAGTCCTTCTGGGGATGGGGTCCCAGCTGAGACAGAGGTGGACGTGATGATGACAGGGAAGACAGTAATGGTGATGGCAGGAACAGGAACAGGCAGAGACAAGAGCAGGCGTAACATAGAAGGATCTGGGGTGAGAGAAGACAGCAGGAATCTGATCTCACAGCAAACACGTCTTCCTCCTCCTGTCCCATCTCTGATCTTCCTATCCTGAGATTCCTTTCTCTAATCTAGAGTGCTAAAGCCCTAACAGAGCAAGAGATAATTCAGGGACACAGCAAAGTGCTTTTAAGATATGACTAGATAGCAACAGGGAGGCCCTATTGGCCAGAAAGCAGTTTTTTAGGCTGAGCAATGTCATTACTCATGTGAGCAGAAGAGGTGCATTCCACCCCACCCCCCCACTCCCCGGCTTGGGGCCTCACACAAATTCTTCCCAGTCGGTTGTATCTGCATCGCACAGTGTCTGACCCAGTGTGACACAGCCATCAAAATCCATCCCAGCCATGCCACCCCAGTGGCCTGGAACACACAGACACATCTTGGACTCTCTCCTGTGGGTCAGGGGCATATTATAGGTGATTCTCTGCCAGCTTAGTCCCTGGCTGGTACTCACCTCCATTGTGGCCTCCATCACTTCTTATCATAATTATTTGCCCATATAACGGATCCCTATGTGATTATGAGTATCTCAAGTACAGGACCCACTGTCTACTCATTTTTGTTTGTTTCTTTTTTTTTTTTTAAGATTTTTATTGGGGAATTGGGGGGATGGGAACAGTGCTGGGGAATCGGGGAAGGGGAACAGACAAGTTGCTGTCGTTTTGTTCTTCAGTCTAGTTGTGGAGGACGTTGCTTCACTGGCCCAAGTTGGCACCATCATTGAGCTCTTCCCGGGCGAGGCAGATTAGTCGCCGGCTTCTGGACGGCTGCTCACTGCGGCTGCTGCCCGCTCACGCTAGCTGCTGGCTACCTACAGTAGCCCATGGCAACCCACTGCCACAGGGGCTGCAGCCTACGCGGTCACCAGTGACTCATGGCAGCCCAGCTCCAGGTCGAGCTGTTATTCAGCATCTTAGCTGTGGAGGGCAGTGTCACTGGCCCTCATATGTGGGATCCGAACCGGGGCCCTCTGGCGTCCCAAGCCAGTTCTTAACCATCGCGCCACTCGTCCGGCCCTCATTTTTGTTTCTTGTGTAGACATTTGTCAGGTTTTTTTTTTAGATGCCCAGCATTTGGAACTTTTCCCCTACAGAAGTCTGAAGAAAGGTAGAAAGCACCTCCCACTATAAAACCCAAAATGGCCACATGCTTAATTCCGACCTCTCTGCCCCAGCACATGACGCAGGCGCACAACATAGACCGGGTAAACCAGATGTCCCCCTCCAGACTGTGCAGAGGTCAGTAGCCCTGAGGTGGTAGGTCAGTGGAGACTCTACTCCGTAAATGGTGTCGCATCGGCTTCAGGGGCAGTAGAGGAAAGAAAGGGATTCAGAGGGGGTTATAGTGTCTTCTCTGGGCTGCTCCTGGGGTGTGTGGTCCTGGGGCTCCCTTGATCCTACCCATTTTCCAAGCTTGGCTCTGCGACCTTTCCAGACCTTCTGTGAGCTTTTCCAACATCTTTTAAATGAATTCCTTTTCTCCTTAAATCCTCCTGTAATCGTTTTTATAGCTCACAACCAAGAATCCTGCATTATACATGTCCAGAATAGAAGGTAAAGTAACAGGGCTCAGCCTGGAATATCCCAAGGACAGGAGTAGATAGCTACCTTTGCAAACAGTTTACTATGCACCGGGCACTGTGCTAGGGACTTTGTAAGCCTTATCTCATTTAATCTTCACAGTAAGCCTGTGTAGTCACTTTTATTATCCTCATGCTGAAGGAATAGAAGCTCAGAGAGCATAAGCAACTCACCCAGAATCACACAGCAAGCAGCCAAGAGTGCTAATCCTCAGGTTCAACTGATCCTTCTCAATGTCAGACCAACCTCCCTGCCACTCCTACTGCTTTGTTTCTGCCCCTCACGCTTTCTCTTCGATGTGCTGTTCCCAGTGACCCACCAGCCTTCCCTCTTCTTTCCCAGTTGCCCTCTCATTTCCTTTAAATTAGTGGAGGAGCTTCTTCCACGGTACCCCTGCAGTCTTGGTCCCCCAAACCTCCACTCCCCAAAAGCTAGAGCCCTCCTAGCCTCCCAGGCCACAAGCCTGCCTCTCCAATAGACTTGCTGGAATCACAGGGGTCAAGGGTCACATTGGGTACCCACAGAAACCCCCCCACATCTCTGAGGAGGATTCACACACACCTTTGGCTTCCATATGCTAATTCCACCCCCTCCTGGCATCACGCTCTGCTCCTCACTCTCAGAAAAGTCTGTACAACCTCTTGAGTAGGAACAGAAAGAGAAATGGCCTTGGAGATGTCCAGGTTTCCCATCCCTGAAGGGTCTGGCTAACAATGCCTAGGTGGTGAGCTGAGGACAGTCCCTCAAGTTCCCATCTGAAGCAGCCTCTAACTGCCAACCCCTTCCTGGCTCCCATCTCCTGGGCCCTGCCAGGTCCTTTGTCCTGTCACCTTCCAGGTCCACTGTGATGTCACTGGCCTAACTGTGATGTCACCATGTCGCATACCCCCAGAGTAGCACAGGGGTAGGACCTTGGCTTCCTAACTGGGAACCTGTGCAGATGTCTGGACCCAGATGAGCGACCTAAGCCAAGGCAAGTCCTCGGTGACCAGAGGAGGCTTGGGAAGTGCTCATGGAAGGGAAGTAGGGTTGAGGGGCCTTCAGGGGTGAGTGGGAGACACTGGGGGGCCTCTAAAAACAGTGGCATCTGGAGCAGGGGCAAGAGCTGGAGGGGTCGACAGAGGTCCCCAGGTTCCTGGCTCGCTGTGCACTTACTTTCTTCTTTCTGTTAATTACAAAATGATACATATTCGTGGTAAATACTTCAAACAACAGAGAATAGAAAGAGAAAAAAATGGAAGCTCCTCTCTATCACAATTTCCCAGTGGTCAATGTGAATTGTTTGGTGTTTACTCTTCCAGACATTTATCTATGAAACAACAAATGGGTAAATGGACTTTTTAATTTTGTTTTTATACAAAAAATGGATGAGTATATATATGATATATACTGTTCTGCAACTTTCTATTTTCTTTTCCTTTTTTTAAAGATTTTATTGGGGAATTGGGGGAGGGGAACAGCATTGGGGAATCGGGGAAAGGGAACAGACAAGTTGCTGTCCTTTTGTTCTTTAGTCTAGTTGTGGAGACATCGCTTCACTGGCCCATGTTGGTATTATCATTGCACTCTTCCCGGGTGAGTCAGTCACTCGCCGGCCTTTGGATGGCCCCGCACGGCGGCTCATGGCAGCTCACGCCCAGCTGCTGGCCACTCACGGTAGCTTACGGCAGCCCACTGCAGCCCCATTGTAGCCTATGCAGTTGCCGGCGACTCATGGCAGTCCAGCTCCAGGTCGAGCTGTTGTTCACCATCTTAGCTGTAGAGTGCGCAGTGTCACTGGCCCATGTGGGATCCCAACCAGGGCCCTGCTGCTCAGAGCTCTCACTCCCAAGCCAACTCTTAACCAATAAGCCACTCAGCCAGCCCCTTCTGAAACTTTTTCTATCCAACAACCTACTATGGCCTTCATTTCAGGCCAGAACATACACAACTGCTTCCTGCTTTTTCTTATTGTATAGCGTTCCATTGTAGGAATGGACATAATATGTATAGCATTCCTCTATTGGTGGACTCCAATGTTTCCCTGCTCCACAGAAGAATGGAAAGGACCTTCATACAGAGGTAATATGCAGAGTGGTTAAGAATATTAGTTCTGCAATTCGACTCCCACATGGGATGGTGGGCTACATCCATCCACAACTAAGATTAAATACCGCACCTTAAGCTGAGCTGCCATGAGCTGCCAACAGCCGGCTGGATGGCTCAGTGGTTAGAGCATGCGCTCTTAGCAACAAGGCTTCCGGGTTTGACTCCCGCATGGCATGGTGGGCTCTGCCCGTCTGCAACTAAGATTGAGCACCGCACCTTGAGCTGAGAGGCTGTGAGCTGCCAATGGGAGGCCCTATGGCGACTGGACTTGAAGCTGAGCTAGCTGCGCCCTCCACAACTAAGGTTGATGGACAACGACTTGGCTGTTCCCCTTCCCCGATTCCCCAATAAAATATATATATTTTTAAATAGAATATTAGCTCTGTTGGATTTAATACCATCTCTGTGACCTTACATCAAGTCACTTAACCTCTCTGTGCCTCTTTCCTCATCTGTCAAATGGGGCTAATAATAATGTGCCTCACAGGGTTCTTTTTTAAGATTCCTGTGGATAATTCATGTAAAGCCCTTAGAACGGTCGGTGCCTGGCTCCAAGCACTCGACAAGTGGGGGTTACGGTTGATACTGTACATCAGCCTTTGCCTAGGGAGACAAGTATCTGCAGGTCAGCTTTCTAAAAGTGTTAAAATTGTGACGGATGTTCCTGGCTCACTTTGGAAGACCAGAATTTGGGCAGCATACTTGGAGAGATGAACTACATTCAGTTTTATTGCTTTATTCATTAACCCCTGGTTGGAGACCACTGTTCTGCTCCAGTGCCATCTTTCCCAGTCTGCACACCACAATGACAATAGCTCTTGGCATCCAACCCTCACCACGTGCCAGGATCCCTGAAAAACACTTTGACATGCTTTGTTTAATTCAGCACGATAACCCTGCAAGATGGATGCTATTATTCCTGTTTCACAGACAAGAACACTGACATTCAGAGAAGAAAAGTGACCAGCTAAAGATCACATGGCCCAAGTAGGGGCGGTGATGTCCCCAGAGGGGAAGGAGAGCCCAGGGAAGAATTGCTGGGGGGGAGGCACCTATGAAGATGTAAAAAGGGCCACAAATGTAGTATGGTAATATCTGGATTCTCTTCAGGGGCCAAAGGACCCCCAGAAAAATCAAGATGGATGAGAGACCCAAGTTAAGGACTGTGGAAGTGAGCTGTGGGATTACCATCTGGCACCCTACAAGCACTTCAAGAACTTGTCATTCATTCATTCACTTATTTATTCACAGATTTCTCAATTGCCAACTATATATCAGGCATTGGACTGGTTGCTGGGAATACAACTTATAGAAACATGACCCAGACCTTGGAATTTATAGGTCGTTATCAGGAGGCTTGCTGGATGTTGCTGAAACAGAAAGTGGTGTGCAACTAACTATCCAAGCTTATTATTTCAGAGTAGGGGTTCGGGAAGCAAAGGAGAGCCAGTGGTGTCTGGCTGCCTCGTGCAGTAAGAATGAGAGGTAATGGGACCACAGGCAGAAGCCCTACTTTCTCTTTGAAAACCTCAAAAACTCTCCAGTCCATAACCACTGCCACCTCCAACCTTGAGGCCACCAGCTGCGCTCCCAGGTGGCTCAGTGTGTGGGTCCCAGAGCTCTGTTGCATGGATATTGTTGAAGGACACCAGGGAAAGGTCAGGAGGGGGTCTGAGACCATCACTGGTTCAGAGAGTTAAGCAGCTGTGTGTGGGTTGTGACTCCGAGGACAGGGTTGAGGGTGGGGAGCTCAGCCTAGTATACAGTGTTCTTGCTTCGCTTTGCTCTGTGGTTGACACCTCTCTCCCTCTGCCTGACACCCACTTATCTTATCTTCCTGGACATCCTAGCTGTCAGTCTGTCAGATGCAACAAGTTGGCCTTTGGCTTCACACCCTAGGGTGGGGTGATTGTGAGATAGGGCTTGCCCGCTCTCACATTTGCAGAAGGGGCCTCGGAACTCCTGCATCTTCCCCTGCACCTACCTGTGACCTTCTAGTCCTACTGTGGACAAAATTGCAGATATGTCTTCAAACGACATCTGAGGTCATTCCGCCAATTCTTTCATCTCAACTATCCCAAGAGGATAAGAGCTAAAAAGAGATCACACAGCTGGGATTCAAATCCACTAGAGCTAATTAATATACTCTTTAACCACCATGCAATACTATGTACCATGTACATGGGTGTATTTTTTAGCCTTGTGTGAAACGGAAAAATTGAAGTCCACCTATATGTCCATCATTAGAGAAATGGTCAAGCGCATTTTCTTCATGTATTGAGATGATCATGTGGTTTTTGTCCTTTATTCTATTGATATAGTGTATTACATTAACTGATTTTTGGGTGTTAAACCACTTCTGGTATAAATCCCACTTAGTCATGGTGTATAATCCTTCTTTTGTGGTGCAGGTGCTATGTATTATGTACGGCCATGCAACAGAATATTATACAGCCAGGAAAAAAAACAACAAGTAAATTTATTGAGTGCCTCATATGCCAAACCTCTTTACAATCATCTCACTTAATATTCCTCAGAATCCTCCAAGGTAAAAGTCATTAATGTCTCTGTTTTATAGATGAGCTAACAAACACTCAGCAAGTGTAACTAGGTAGCATCAACCCAAATGCCTACAGTGGCCATGAAGTTAATATAAAGTGGTCCAGGAATAAATATGATACAGATGGTACCTGACACTCAGGCTTGGTGTCAGGATTAACAGAAAAGAATGGGAACTGAGGCAAACCCAGTGAGCAGGGGCCATTCACCATGAATCAATATAATTAGGAGGCAATGTTGCCAGATTTTGACTTTTCTAGAGAATTTGAAAATCAGAGTTTTTATGTGAAACTAGATTTTTTTCAAAGTTGGTTAAAATGTTTTAAAATAATTGTATGCCAATCAGGACAGATCTGTGTGTCAGGTTCAGCTGCCTCTGCCCAAGGACTCAGAGGTCCAGCCCTTCCCATATTTCCAGCTATCTCCAAAATATATAACCCAGATGGATTCTACCAAACATTCAGAGAATTAACACCAATTCTTTACAAACTCTTCCAAAAAAATAGAAGAGGGATCACTTCCCAACTCATTCTATGAGGCCAGTATTACCCTGATACCAAAACCAAAGCCACCTCAAGAAAACCAGACTATTATGTCTTAGGAATATAGATGCAAAAATCCACAATAAAATATGAGCAAACAGAATCCAGCACCACAAAAAAAGTATTATACACCATGATCAACTGGGATTTATTCCTGAAGTGGTTTAACACCCAAAGATCAATTAATGTAATACACTATATCAATAGAATAAAGGACAAAAATCACATGATCATCTCAATAGATGCAGAAATTGCATTTGACAAAATTCAACACCCCTTCAATGATAAAAACATTACCCAACTAGGGACCTTCCTCATCCTGACAAAGGGCGTCTACAGAAACACATGACTAATATTGTACCTAATGGTGAAAACCTTGTTGCTTTCCCTCTCAGGTCAGGAACAAGACAAAGATATCCACTCTTAACACTTCTATTCAACATGACCTGGAGGCTCTAGCCAGGAGAATTAGGCAAGAAAACAAAATAAAAGGCATCCAGGGCCAGCTGAGTGGCTCAGTTGGTTAAGAGCGTGAGCTCTGAGCAACAGGGTCACCGGTTCAATTCCTACATGGGCCAGTGAGCTGTGCCCGAGCTGAGCTGCCAACAGGCAGCAGGATGGCTCAGCTGGTGAGAGCACGTGCTCCTAACAACAAGGTTGCTGGTTGGACTCCCACATGGGATGGTGGGCTGCACCCTTACTCCCGCAACTAAGATTGAGCATGGCACCTTGAACTGAGCAGCCACAAGCTGCCAACGGCTGACCGGATGGTGACTGGACTTGGGGCTGAGCTAGCTGCACCCTCCACAACTAAGATTGAAGGACAACAACTTGGCTGTTCCCCTTCCCCAATTCCCCAATAAAATCTTTAAAAAAATAAGTAAATAAAAAATAAAAGGCATCCAGATTAGAAAAGAAGAAGTAAAACCATTTCTATACACAGATGACATGATCTTATATATAGAAAATTCTAAGGAATTCACAAAAACCTATTGGAACTAATGATACAAGATCAACAAACAGTGCTGAGAAAATTGTACATGCACATGCAAACAAAGTTCTCACACCATATCTAACACTAACTCCAAATGGCTCATAGATCTAAATGTAAGAGCTAAAACCACAAAACTCTTAGACTGGTTCGGCTGCTGTGGAAAACAGCTTGGTGGTTCCTCAAAAAGTTCAACGAAGAATTTCCATATGACCCAGCAATACCACTCCTAGGCATATGCCCAAAAGAATTGAAAACAGATGTTTAAACAAGTACATGTACAGTCATGTTCATAGTAGCACTATTCATGATAACCAAAAGGTAAAAATAGTCCAAATGTCCATCAACAGATGAATGGATAAATAAAGTGTAGTCTATATATTTAATAGAATATTACTAATATATTAAAAAGGAATACGACAACATCCACAGTACAACATGGATGAACCTCCAAAATATTATACCTTCCTTGCTGGAGAGGTAAAGAGAGGTAACCCATATAAAGGATTTACTCAGGGCCTGACTCCTATTCAACAGATGGTCGTTCCTGGCCCCTCTTCTGCCATTTCCTTTCAGATTATAGCATCCTGCAGGGCAGAGGCAGAACCTTATTTCTTTATCCACATCCACACCCATCCACACCCCCACACAGTCTCACGCACGGATGCTGCCTGACAAAACCTGTTGGAATGAATGAGTCAACGACTGGAAGCCTCTGGTCTCACTTCATTTCACTCATTCATTTGTTGAATAAATGTGTCTGAGTCTCAACCAGGTTCCAGGCCCCATGCTTGGTGCCAAAGATATAAAGGAGGAGATAGGGTCCCTGCCCCCGAGGTACACACAGGCTGTGATGAAACAGACAAGTTGGACATTGCAGTCCAGTGTAATCACTGGGCTACAGGAGGCAGAGGGAGTGTTTAACTGGGGAGAGTAGGGGCAAAGGTGTCAGAGAAAGTTTCCTGGGGGCGGTAGTGCCTGGTATGAGTCATAGACACATATTACGTTTAGTGTCTTTGTCACTCGCTCCATTAGCATGGAAGTACCATGATGGTAGATATTTTTGTTTTGTTTACTACTGTATCCCCAGCAACTAAAAATCTACCTGGTACGTAGTAGGTGCTCAGTCAATACATGTTGAATGAATGAATGAATGAATGAATGAATGAATGAATGAAGCAGGCAATGAAGAGCAAGAGTTCTAGTCAGAGACGTGGAGGCAGGAGACAGCTTGACTCCTCTGGGTTCCTACATCCTTTGCTCTTCTTTCAAGGGACACGATAGTCCCTTGTAGGGCATGACCCCTTACAAAGACCTTCATGTCCCCGTGGCCTGTTCATCTCATAACAGCCAAGTGAGATGAGGAAGGCAGATACAAGTCTCCCTGCTCGCCCATGGGGAAACTGATCTTTAGAGAGGGATAGTGATTTGTCCATGGTCCCCTGGCAAATTGGTGGCCTTGCTGAGAGGAGAACTCAGGTCCCCAGCTCTGAGGCTGAATTCTAACCTGCCTACTTTTTGTAGGACCTCCAAGGACGGACAGTGAGGGCTGCAGGTGCTCAGCTGAGCAGGGGTCTCAGCCTTCAGATCCAGGGAGGGGACCCAGAATCTTCCTCAGCAGGCTGCAGAAGCCACAAGACTGGGAAGGCATACAAAATAATAGTGATAATAATGAGGAGAAGGAGAAGATTTGGAACTTCTGTATTATGATAGATTTCTGTTAGTGAGTTAAGTGCTAGACATCTATTCCCTCATTTATTCCTCACCACAACCCTATGAGGTGGCTACTCTTCCTCCTATTTTACAGATTAGAAACTGAGCTCAGAAAGTGTATTTAACGTGCCTGAGGCCACACCGTCATAAGTGGCAGAGCTGAATCAGAAGCCAAGTCTGTTGAGCTTTTTACCATCTTTGCTCATCTACAAGGAGCTAGGCATGTAGGACCACAGGTGTGGTGCTGTGATGCTAAGATGCCATGTTCATGCTGGGTGCTCGGAGGTCCTCAGGGGCCTGGCCAAGAGTCACTGCCAAGGCCAGACAGCTTCCGCCTGGCACCAGAGTCAAGGGTCTTAGGTATAAGAAAGGCCCGTGGTTCTGACTCAGAGCTTCTCCTGCATCCATAGCTCTGTCACACCACAGACATTTACAGGTGCCAGGTAGGTGCCTAGCACAGCTGGGAAGCACATATAACCCAAACACCCAGCTTCACCAGGCCTGGGAATAAATGAGACCATGTGAATAGAAATGACTTAAATTCCATTTCAACCTAACCTTGAAACCTCCTCCCTCAGTTACTTGTCCTGTGGCAGGTAAGCATTCTGGTTAATAGCCCAAGGCCTCAAAGTCAAGCAGATTGAGTGCAAACCCCATGCCTGCCACTCTAGCTTTCGCCTTAGCTTCAGTTTCCTTAACTACAGAATAGGAGTAGTCACAGATCCAGGTCTTGGGTTGTTACGAAGGTTGTAGCAGGCTGTGCATGGAAAGTGCTTAACCCAGCACCTCGCCCAGAGTAAGGGCTGGATGAATGGAAGATGTTAGGAGCATTATTTCTGGGAGGTTCTGGGGATGGCCCTGTGGGCTCCCAATCGTGCCACCTGTTGGATGCCATCAGCAGCCTCCATGGGAAGTCAAGGATGCTGCCTCCTGAGGCTTCCTAAGCACTGAACCAGCAAATCACATCCACCACACCAAAACCACGTTCTGCTCTCAGTGATGGCAGAATCTCCACTCATACCTTGGTCCCACTTTGTCAGCAGAGGGTGGAGGAGCAGAAATGGCACACGTTTTCTCACACATCAGGGCCTCTCATGGGAGCAGTTCCTTCGACTCTGACCATTGAGCTTGCTGACCGACCGGACCTAGTGGCTCTCGCTCAGCATCATGACCATTTCATTGTCCTGGGGGCGGTTCCTCAGTCCTTGCACACAGGGACTTCCGGGATCCACACCAGCCCATAGTGTCTGAACCTCAGTGGACTCCACACTTGCTCTGGCTGACCCAAATCTCCCAAATCTGGGTAGAAAAAGCCTGAATAAGGGATGATGATGATGAGCTTTAAGAGACAAAAAAAGGAAGTGTTGAGGGAGCAGAGCAGGAGGATTTCTTCTGCCTGGACAGTGGCAGGGAAGGCAATCTCACCCTGTCGCTAACTCAGTGACTTCCCAGACCCCTGGGTTCAGCCCCTGAGGCCTTGTCTGCTGCAGCATCCGCTCAGCTCACCACTTAAATGTCCATGACCTCACTGCATCCTGCCAGAGAAAGTAACATCTCTATTTCACAGAAAAGGAAATAAGGTTCATAAATTTTAAATGATTTGCCCAAAGTCACATAAGCTAGAATTTGAACCCAGGTCTAACTCCAGAGCCTGTGCTCCAAGAATCTCAGAGTCATTTTTAAGAACTAAATAAGCAGCTTGTGAAAACACTTAGAAAGTGGACAACAGAAATTTGAGACACCATTCTTAGTAAACATCTTTTAAGTTAACTTGAATATATTCTCATCTTGATCAAAACCCCTAAGACATCATCCAACAATATCATCACCTCTAAATGTGGTCACTCTTAACACATCAAAGGAGACCAAAAAGGTCAACATGAAGTGGCTGACAAAACTGAGGGTCCTCCTCTCTGGGTAGAGTAGGTAGGCACAGGCTCTGGAAGACTTGTTCCCAGTGGATTCTGGCAATACCAAATTCTGCTCTGTCCTCAGCCAGAAGGAGCTGTCTAAAGTCCATTGTCCTGAGCAGCAGCAGAAACTAAGAAGGTATGCACATTTAAGATGGGTTCAGGGGCCAGCTCTTTTCAAATTAATTTCTCATGGAATACTTATAAAGTAAGAATATGTTAGCAAAACACTATCAGGAGGTCATGACCTCCACATTAGCGACAGCCCCACCTCTCACAAAACAACAGAGGTGTCACAAACTAACTGCCACAAGAAATGATCAAAAATTTATTCCTATTTTGAATATTAAGCATTGAGTATCCCATTCTGAAATTATAAGACAAGTTGCAAAACATAGTGAGATTATCAGATATCTTAAATGCAACTCCATATGTAGTTGCTAAATGCATGAATATGAAAGTGAAGAACTATTTTTAAAAATGAAACAATGCATTTATGCATTGGAGAATAGTTCACGAACCTTGTAGGAATTCTTTTTTTTTTTTTTTTAAAGATTTTTTATTGGGGAATTGGGGGGTTGGGAACAGTGCTGGGGAGTTGGGGGAAGGGGAACAGACAAGTTGCTGTCCTTTTGTTCTTCAGTCTAGTTGTGGAGGACGTCGCTTCACTGGCCCAAGTCGGCACCATCATTGCGCTCTTCCTGGGCGAGGCAGATCAGTCGCTGGCTTCTGGACGGCTGCTCATTGTGGCTGCTTGGCCGCTCACGCTGGCTGCTGGCTACATACGGTAGCCCATGGCAAGCCACTGCCACAGGGGCTGCAGCCTACGCCGTCGCCGGCGACTCACGGCAGCCCAGCTCCAGGTTGAGCTGTTGTTCAGCATCTTAGCTGTAGAGGGCAGTGTCACTGGCCTTCATATGTGGGATCCGAACCGGGGTCCTCTGGCGTCCCAAGCCAGTTCTTAACCATCGCGCCACTCGGCCGGCCCTTGATGTGTTATTATAGTTCCGGTCCCCTGAGAAGCAAATGTCAAGAGGGGATTTAGATGTGGGAGGGATTTATTGGGGGAAATAGCAATGAGGGGAAATAGGCAAGGAGCCAGAGGAAGCTGGGAGAGCTGGCAAACCATAGTACAGGTGAAACCCCCATGGGAGGAATGAAGGTTGGGTAGGAAAAATCTTATACTATGATGTCATTCTAAGAAAGTTTTAGCAGAGCCAATGGGGCGTCCTCCATCAAAACTGCCCGTCACCTCCCAGAATGTCCCGGCCTTCCTGTCTTTGCCTGCTCAGTCACTGCTTGGAAGTAGCCCATGGGAAGTGTGGCTTCAAAAGGAATGTGGTGATGGATTTCAGCCATTACAGTTGGGGCACGCACAACACTTGCACATAACATACCATTTATTAAAGGCAATAATTATATCACAGCAAGAACAATCATAGAAATGTATTTAGTTTTTATTATACATATAGTTTTCCAATAAATTTTAGAAGAAAAAAAAATATATCACTAGCTTTGATTGTGTTTTCAGAATACCTCATGAAGCTTCAGGAAACATTTTGGAAAACTGGATTTCATGGATTCCTGGAAAGGGAAAATTGGGATTGTGGAAAGACATAGGACAGAGCAGGGAGATCTGGGTTCTTGCTGTCACTAATGTGCTCTGGGAGCTTCTTTAAGTCACTTCCTTAGTTTTCCACACCTTAAAATGGGTACAAGAAAGAGGGGCTCCTACCTGTCTCAGGGAACGTGTCATTCAATGCCCCCTTAGAGACAGATTCCTGGGCAGAGGGTTCTATGGCAACATGGCTGTTTTTGTGGTATTAAAACCTGCTGGTTCTGTACCTCCTACCGTATGCCCGCTTGGGTGTGCCAAGCAGAGACCTTGTTTGCGACCACCCTCCACCATTGGTTTCTCCTGAGCAGACTGGTTCATCTTCTGGTCTTGTGGTTTCCCTCTGTGGGTGCTGGGAGGTGGAGAGGCTTTGGGAGGGGGATGTGGTAAGCAGGGGGAGGTGTCTCCTTCCAAAATAACCCCTGAGGTGAGTCTGGTGACCACTTTCAAGCAGACTCTCAGCCTGTTTCCAGGAAATTTTCAGAAGCTGAGTGAAGGAGGGGGCTTTTTTTTTTTATAAGATGGTCATTTATTTATAAATGATGACTTTCTTGTTATAGTCATACTTCCTGTAGATGTATAATCACAATTAATTATAACAATAAAAATAGCTAAGATTGTGTTAGCAATGAAGCACGCCACATTATTCTGAACAATGAATTAAATATGACGTTGGATTTGGCTCTGTATCTCTTAGAATTGTATGGATCTTTTTTCAATTTGGTTTGCTGATACAAGATTTAATATATTTTGTATCTTTGGTTTTCTAGAACATTCAGTTTATTATGGTAGCTGTTTTAGAAAATAGTTTACATGTGCTTATGTTTTATTTATTATATGCTAAGTAGATGTTTATATGTTGGACTCCCCTTCTTCTGTGTGAGTTTTTGAATGCAGACTGTTTTATGCAATTTCCAGGCCCAGGTAAAATGACTTACATATCATAGGTCGTTTTAATAAATATTTTAAAATTAATTTTAGACCTTTAACAAAATGACATTAGCCAAACTGAGCATATAATAATGATTTTTGGCACTTTCATACATGACATTTACTAAGTATCCCAAATTAGCTTTATTATTTTATCATCATCATCATCATCATCATTAGTTTCAGGTGTACAAAGCAACATAATAGTTAGACATTTACACCTTTCACAAAGGGATAACCCTTCTCCCTCAAGCTACTATCCCTCTGACATCTTATATAGCTGTTACAATACCATTGACTACCTTGAAGAAGAGGGCTTTTATGAAATGTAGCCTGGTGCAAAATCATAAGGCCTCCTGGGCAGATGGGAGACAAGCTAAGGGTCTGAAGGTTCCAATCAGATTTGGAGAAGGGGCCTCAGGGAGTAGAATGAGGAGGAGCCGGCAAGGTTAGTGGGGAGAAGGTCAGGGTATGAGATCTCCAGGAGCAGGGCCTGTGGGTCTCCTATCGACTAAAGGTTCCTTGATGGTTGTGTCCTGGTCTCTCCCCTTGAGGCGAAGAGGCCCCACAGGGTAGGCTCTGTGTCTGGCATTAGATGGGGGGTTTCATGTGGGGTCTCTGAAATGCAGCCTCATCCACTTGTCTCCCCAAGTCTAGCAACAAAGCTTCTTCCCATCTCCCAGAAGTCTGCCTCTGTCAGTGACCCCTGCCTATTGTCTGCCCCCTGCATGGACCTCCATCCAGAGCTGCTAGCTGATTTCTAGCTGCAACTTCCTCTGGACTTGACTGCCTGTCTTTGGCCTTCGCAACACACTTAGGTCAGTTTTTTAAATGGGTTCACTCAGAACCCACCCTTCCTCTGCAAGGGGCAGAGGCCTCTAGCTAACCTATCAGCAGTGCACTCCTAACAATTAGCTCTAACTCTGACATAAACAAAGCGGCCACAAAACAAACCACTACCAGTAAATAACAGTGGCCACCCCTGGCTGTGTGCCAGGCACAATGCTAACACTTTACCCCTGTTACCTCAGGTCATTCCTTCCTTCAAGGCTGTTATGAAGCCTTTATGGTGCACTAGCCTCTGCTAGGTGCTGGAGATACTGCAGTCAGAAGCATGCAGTGGTCCTTACCTTCCTGATGTTCACATCTTCACAACAACTTAAGGGTGAGCGAGCAGGTAGGCACTCCTGTTCTCATTTCATATTACCTAAGGTCACAAAGCGAGAAAGCAGACTCCCCGTTCAAGCTCAGCTCTTTCTAAGACCAAAAAGGCTTTTCTACAAACATGAGATGTGAGAGTCTACAAACTTAAAGCTTGAGACTAATAGGAACACAGCTCCTGCAGATCATTTTCAGTTTATAAACACTTAGCTCCTTGAAGAGACAGCGGATCTGAGAGCTGGACCAGGAAAGTATAGATGAGTCTGGAACAGCTTGAGCAAGGAGGTGCTCAAAGAAAGTTGAGGACCCAGGACCCAGGAACTAGTTTAAAAGGGTTCTCGCTGACCAAACTGGGGACAATTTAAGCATCAAAATAATTGATACTAATGGATAACAGCCCATAGAAAAATGAGGAATCCGTGAGTCCACGCTGATATAAAAACATGAATAAACAAATGGAAAAGGGAAAGCTCTTCTAATCAGTGTAGAGAGATAATGCAATCAGAAAATCACCATTTAATAGCCATCAAAATAATAATTGATTTAGGCAAGGATTAATCAATAGATGCTAAAACTACTGGGTGAAAGTTTGTGATAAACAGGATATTTATGTCATTTCAACGTATGCCCCTACAAGATACTTATTAATTATAAAGAGAACAAACAATAACTTTACAGTGGAAAAAATCAGACACCTCAACCAAGTGATTCAAGTTCAACATGTAATGGGGCAAATTAATGTTGTGGTTTTTTTGGGGTTTTTTTAAGCTGAGTCATCCTGCCACCTGTTGGCAGCTCAGCTCGGGCCGGGAATCGAACTGGAGACCCTGTGGCTAAGAGCTCGCACTCTAACCAACTGAGCCACTCGACCGACCCCAAAGGGCAAATTAATGTTGTGTACCTCCTGATACGATGTACTGAGAAAGTTATATCACGTTTGTGCTATTCCTGCCCAAAATGCAAATTTTGAATCTAATCAAGAGGAAACATCAGACAAAACCCAAATTGAAGGATATCCTAGAAAACAACTGGCCTATTATTGTTAAAATTTTCGAACATGAAAGACAAAAACCAGCAAGCTTTTCCAGATCAAAGAGATAGAGATGTGAGCATTTAATGGAATGAGGGATCCTGGATTAATTCTGGACAAGAAATGGCATTATTAGAACCTTAGTAAGACAATTGAAAAAACTCGAGTAAGGTCTGTAGATTGTAATATATTGCCCTAGCTTTGATAATGATTAATGAGAATGTCCCTGTATTTTTCAGGAAACGCATTCTGAAGTATTTAAGAATAAAGAAACATAATGTCAGCAAGTAGTCTGAAATAGTTGAGTATGTATAGAGGGAGGGGGAAGGAGGAGAGAATGATAACAAATGAGGTAAATTTGTAACATTCGCAGAATCTGGGTTAAGGGTACGTAGGAATTCTTACAACTTTTCTATAAGTCTGAAATTATCTCAAAATAAAAAAGAAAAGAAAACGTTTTACCATCAATGATCTCATTGACCTCTTATCTAGAAGTTGAAAGAGAAGGTCTATCACATCTTCATTTTACAAATGAGTACAAGGGTTTAGAGAACTGAGGGTACTTGTTAAGGTTGTTAAATTGGTGGTAAGGCAGGATTTCAACCCAGATCTCCAAGGTTCATATCTAGGGCTCTTCCACGTGGGTCTGAGGGATCAGTATTACCTAGTGCGTGATGGGGATACACCCTTCTGTCAAGCTCAATCTATCCTAAGAAATCACATCACTTAAACCATTCTCGACTCCCCCCCATCTCAAACTTCCTAAGCAAGTCAAGTGGACCAACCCCTCACCCTTGCCAGTAACACTGCCTGGGAACAGGTTTGTGGAGATACCTCGGACTCAGGACTAATACATACTCATGAAATAGACATCAAAGCCACCAAGGCCTCTTAGAGCTGCTGATGGGTTAACATGGTGAAGGAATGAACTAATGAATGAATGGACAGCAGCACTCACACAGGCTCTCATTTCAGCCTAAACACCTTGGATAGCTCAAGGTGGTTTCTCTTCTGTGGACCAGCTCAGGAGAAGCTGAGAAGGGACAACTCTCTGTAGCCCTCAACCTGCTTCTCCATAGGAACCACAGGAACCTCAATCTCCTTGGCACCCCCATTACCCATGAGCCACCCACCCAGGAGCTGTGGACCACAGGGGTAGAAAAGACTGATCAAAGAGAGAGGAAAGGTCGGGGGGCCAGTTAAAATCTGGAACCAGTAGATAGGGCTCTGGAATCCCACTAGGGCAGATCCAGGTCTTACTGGGGCTGGGGCTTTTATAATTTAGGAGGCCCTCTTTAAGAAAAGAAATACAAGAATATATATATATATATATATATATATATATATATATATATATATATATATATATATATATATCCCAAGTGAAAGTTTATTTAAAATGAGAAAAA